>NC_134831.1:138800947-139108063 GCF_004210375.1 Tachypleus tridentatus | reverse complement strand
CACAATACTCTTATTAGATTGGTACAGAGTATTCAACTGAAGGTTTGTCGGTAAGGTTGAAAATAATGTTTTACTTTATCTCTTGCGCTCAGATAAATTATATATACGTGGAGATGGTTTAAAAAATTCTGGGAACATAAACTAAGTTTGGTATGGTAATACAAAAATCCGTATTTTTCCTGCAGTCATTAACAAAAGGACGAAAAACAGAAACTTAAAGGATTTAGTATATAATTATTCAGTGTCAAACAAAACTGATTTTTAATTAAAAAAGGTAATTTAATCTTAACTCATTAGAATAACGATGTTTTATTTTTAAAAAGAAAGAAGAGCCTAGTGTTATGCCTAAGGCTTAAACTAGCCACCAACGTTATGAAAATTTTATGGAAGTTCATATATATTGATTAATGCTTGTCTGAAACTGTTCCAAAAAAAACTCAAAGAAAAGTAATCTTGTTTCGTATGAATCCATATTTTTTTCTAATACCTGAGGCCACTAGCGGCCATGATGGAGCCTTAGATGCTGATGTATTATCGGTGATGCTCAGATAAATATACCCGGTGGCGTCACTTGGGTAGTCGTTTTTAATTTAGTAGTGAAAGACTAGGGGAGAGGCAGTTAGTCAGTATCACTAACCAGCACCTATTTGGCTACTCTCTTGTTGATGAATAGCGAAATTGACTAAAATAGCTGGCTATTAATACGATCTTCACTGACCAATTCGAGGAAATAATTACTTTACGTCATTTATATAAAACATCACATAGAGTAATTGGAGATGGAAATCTTTAATTGGAAGAAAGTGTGATTTTACTTTAGAAAATCATAAAAACCGAGAGTTCAAGTATCAATGATCTTATTTAAATGAAATACAAATCGACGAATTCCAACCCACTGAAATAACTGCCGCAATATATTCGTTTGCCTGAATCTTTATATAAGAATACAAAAACATTTGGCATTACAACAAATTCATTACATACTTTGAAGCAAAATAATAATGCAATTGGAAAGTCAGACCTACTTGGAGTAATACAACTGATAGTTATCATTTAAACTATCTGTATGCACACTCAAAGCTAAAAATATTCACCTAAATAAGCTTGTAATATTTAAACATTTTCCACTACACTTGAGCGTAAGTGCTAGTTGTAAGGTAAACTGTAGTTGGTTACGAATTCACTGTTTTCAGTTAGTTCCTTGCTATTAAACGCATTTGCTTTTCAAATTCTGCCAATGACCATTAATTATCATGTTAAAGACGTTTTTAAACAACATTTATAGCAAATAAAAAATCAAAAAGTGTATAATGGTCTCAAAATGTATCAGAAACTGTAAATAAACAGCAAATACCCACTTTTATGTAGTTTTCTATGAAACAACAAATGTTTCTGCTACGGGTTAACACGTTCCATATTTAGGATTCTGATAATCACATAATATTTTATACAACACATTATAAAAATAATGTAACCATCATTTTACTTAAATCCGACCATTTATATCAAAGTCGCAGAGAAATTTCAGGTTTTAAAAAAGTATTCAAATTTTCCGGAAAATGAGCATTCTCAGCTGCTTGGTCTTCTTAGGAATTTTAATATTTCATAACAGAAACAGACAGTTTACTGGACACAATGCATTATGGTTAATTTTGTTTGTAAATATATTCTGGATTAGTCCTGAAATTCCGTAGACTGACTGGACCACTATTCATCTTACGTTTTATGACAGCGAATGTTGACATTCCATGCAAGGTAATTACTTATCGCCAGTACTGTTTAAAGCTACTGTATCCTACAAAATCACAGCTTTAAATTTGTTTATTTGTTGTTAAGTACAAAGCTACACGGCGGACTCTCTGTGCTCTGTCCATCTTGAATATCAAAACCTGAGTTTAGCGTTACAAGCCATCAGACTCATCGGTGGATCCAATGATTTTAATTAGATTGTATAACACGTATTGTATAAGTACAGATACTATTCGTTATAAAGGGAAAAAGAGTTTTTCGAAACACAATATGTTATACAGCTCTTTGAATTTTGTCTATTTATTATCAGTACAAATTAAATGTAGCAGTACATTTAATTAAATTAAATTAAATTAAATCAGTACTGCTACAAATTAAATGTAGCAGTAGTACAACATAATAGAATCATAAGGACTATGCTTAAGTAAAATACGTTAAAACGTTAATTAAAATGGAAATTATTGTTTAAAAAGTGCCTTTAATGACCTACGCTTTAGATAACTAATTAAAAACTAGGCTAAAGTTTAATTTTGTTTTCGTTCTAGTTTAATTTTTCTCTTTTTTTCTTTCTTTTTTTTTTTCTCCAGAGGCCATTGAAGTTTCATACCACAAATAGTATTTTGCATTACGGCTCTTGTAAAGATTTTCATATAAATTTGGTGCTGTTTCTAACAATGTTAGGATGAGATTTAAATTTCAATAATTCAGCATATGTAACCCGCAAAACAAATCACTACCAACCACGCTGAGGGTATAATGGAGTTATTGACTGGGAGTACACAGTGAATTACTGTTTGATTGCATTTTACTTAACACGCGAAAGTGTTTCTAACGTTTAGTCTCTTGACACGCCAAAATGTGTTTTTAATGTTGAGTCTCTTGATTTAATAATTCATACCATTATAATAAAAGTCAGTTCTCTGATGGTATACGCCCCCCCAAAAAAGTGTAATTCAC
Organism: Tachypleus tridentatus; assembly: GCF_004210375.1. Taxonomy (NCBI): domain Eukaryota; kingdom Metazoa; phylum Arthropoda; class Merostomata; order Xiphosura; family Limulidae; genus Tachypleus; species Tachypleus tridentatus. Next base: position 139,105,357 of record NC_134831.1, on the reverse strand, counting down.
TAATTTATTGAATGAAAAATTGAGGATATTATAGGCAACATGTACAAAAAAAAACTGTCATGAGAAAAACATGTGATTAACTGACATTCGTGTGAATCAAGGGCTGGGGGTGAAAATAGGATGTATCACTTTTTTATGAAAATTTAGTTAAAAGCGCCAAGGGAGTTTTGAATACTATAGGCGGCATATATTTAAATAAAGCCCAATTTTCTTATTATTTCATCGGATTGTTTTTTTAAACATACATGAAAAATATTTATCGCATTATAGAAAAGCTACAAATAGAAACTTTAAGGTAAAGCTTAAAGACACATTTTCAATGTAAATAATATTTCTGTTTTGTTCTTGTCTACTCAACAAGGTAAATCCATTTCTCAAAGGATAATTAAATTATTTAAGCATTTTTTAATATAATAACTAATTCCCCTAAAATATCAAGGCTATTTACGAATGTTTTAAAATTATTCTGTTTTTTCATTTATAGAAATTACCAAATGTGTACACTACGTTTTGTAAGTTGCATATTCTTGATGTGTAAATAAACAATCAAACGAACTGGTTTTATCTGGACACCAACTCCTGTTGTTTATTGAAATAAACATTTTTATGTACAAGAATACAATGTGAGTTTGATTGATTGATTGTTTGGTATTAAGCACAAAGCTACAGAATGACCTCTCTGTGCTCTGCCCGCCACAGGTATCGAAATTCAGGTTTCTAGCTTTGCCGCTGGGGGCTACAATGAGAGACTGGAATCTAATCACAAGATTTTCCTGATCTCCTCTGAAATTGACAGCGTCTTCATATAAAAAAAACAGACTAGACACAAGTTTGTAAACAATCTCAATCAGTATTATTAATCAATAACGTCAAGATGCATATTTATACATGGACAAGAACGTATGTATTCGATTGAAAAGATAAAGTTGATTCTATTCATACTCTTTCATTAGTATGCCTCCAGTAAACAGACGCTAAGCAAAATACAATGAAATCTAGCTAAAGCCTGTGACAAAACAACCTATATCACTTTGGCTGTCTCAGAATCTAGAGTGTCTAGCAAAATTGTGTCAAGTCTCTAAAAGTCAAAATTGTTATCTAAATATCGATATTTCTCATTAAGTATATTAATGTGAATCTAACATACCTGAAATACGTCTGTATTACAAAAATTAAACATGATAATATATATAAGTATTTTTATCCGAGTACACATGCTACCTACGTTATTAAAAGCCACGATCACGTCACAAGAGGGTTACACCTCTGGGTTATCAAGTGGTTCATTGTCAGAGTAGATAATTTTTTCTACCTATGACATTTTTTATGAAACAGCGATCATTCCTGATGAAGAGTACATGTGATGTCTTTGGTGACTCATAAAGTACTGTGAATGACCGATACAGCAGACTGGTAGTCGATCCCTTGATCAGTGTTCTGTGTTAAGAATAAAACTCAATGTACAGTTAACATTCATTAATGTATCTAATAACAAAGGTGTTTGAAAATGTATAACATTCTCAAACATAACTCCTCTATATTTCCAGACACCCGAATTTTAAAAACTTAACACCCATGAAAATGCAACTCATTTAGGTCAAGAAATCAGTTATTTGTTTTCAGTCTTCTCTCTCTTACATACATAAACACTGCCCGCTCCTGTTCACGTTATCTGGTAGTACAAAATACACGAAACAAAATGCTTTCCCTTCAACTGCATTTGGCATCATATTATGCAAGGATTTTGCGAGTAACATTCTGAATAGCTTTGCACAAAATTTCATGAATATAATGAATAACATTAAAAATAACGTACATTATCATACAATAAAACCGTCTAACCCCTTTAGAAATCCTAACCTTAAAAACTTTAAAATGACTTGTTTGTTCTAGAGTTAAGCACTGAGTTACTTTACAATGGCAAAATCAACAATAAAACTTTAATAAAAACAAAATACGTGCACTTCAAAAACTCATATCAAAACTAAAATATACAAAAATATATTAGAGACATCTGAAACAAAAAAAAACACAATACGAAAAGTAGCATAAAGTAATCACGAAATGCACTGTAGCATATTTAAAACCATTCTATCATAATACAGATATACACATTAAATAGATGAAAAACAAAATAATCTAACAAGTAAAAATATAAACACAGTTATGATACGTGTATACATAATTTAAATGAGAAAGCTCTTAAGAAGGACCTCCTACACAACCTTAAAGCACTGACTTTCTCAAAATACCAAAAACTAGAACCTGCTGTACATGATGGGAACCACACATTGTTTTCAATAATTAAAGTACAATACACATTCATATAGTTTTAGCTGCTCTTAATAACTCCTCAAGCCAGCTGCACTGACTTTCCAATCTTTAATCTTAGCTGAACATGTTTCATCTGTCTACACAGCAAGGAATGTCAATGCTAGTTTCGGCTCTTTCAGACCTCAGGGGGTGTTAACTGTAGGAGCTGTTCTCTTGCGGAATCTATTACTATAACAGAAATGACTTTACATTTACACTAGTACATCCAACGTGTTTCATTCCTGAATGTTGCTGTCATATGATTATGTCGTAGTCCTGCAATGTTATGATTCAATATGATATAATACTCACAGCACAAGAGCTATTTTAATTACATTAAGTTCATGAGGTCCACAATAAGAGTTAACTCTCTGCCACAGAGTTGACGTTGAAAGTGCTTCACAAAGACCACAACTGCAAACATTTTTTATTTCAACATCCAGTATCTACCTTTAGAGAAGTAAATGTATAATTTACACGTACTGTTACATATCTTATTCTGTTCTACAAAACCGAAAACACTTTGTTGATTACACTACCACTGCCATTGATATTCAGCAAGATATCACAATCCTGTTGTAGACAGACTAGCACTGGGACTGTCACCGAAACGCACTACAGGGACGTGAATACTTACGTATTCACATTCCTTAGTCTACCTACAATGAATATCAAGTTTAGTGAACATTTCTTTAAAATAACAACAATATTTTTACTATTTACCTTTTCAAAGACTGTGTTATCTTAATAAAATATAGAAGGAGAGAGAGGGAAGAATGTTTTATTATTTTATTAGAATAACAGCTAAAGATAACGGATAATAACAATAAAACAGGCCAGGTGGTTAGAGTGCTTAAGTTGCAACATGAGGGCTGCGGATTCGAATCCCCATACAACCAAACTTGCTCGCCTTTTCAGCTGTTGGGGCGCTATAATGTAACTGTGAAACCCCAAATTTCGTTGGCAAAAGAGTAGCCCAAGCGTTGCAGTGGGTAATTATGCCTATCTGCCTTCCCTTTAGTTTTACACTGCTAAATTAGGGACGATTAGCTCAAATAGCCCTTGTGTAGCTTTGCGCGAAATAAAAACAAACAAAGAAGCAAAGTTATTAGTAACTGAAAAGTTAGAAACGTTATTTACATAAAATAACTGACATATTCTTAGGTAGTTGAGTTGCTAAGAAAAACTATAAAAAACAAGAAAATTTGTAAGGGTTTTAATGAACAGTAATATCAACTAACATGCTACTTTATAATAAAAATGCTCGTTCTTGAAATGTCAGTGCTTATTTTACAGTTTTACTGATGAGATTTTAGTTCCTTGCTGTTATCGCAAAGGACTAAAGTGTTTGTTTGTTTTCAATTTCGCGCAAACCCTCACGAAGACTATATGCGCTAGCCCTCCTTAACTTAGCAATGTAAAGCTAGAGGGAAGGCAGCTAGTCATCACTACCCACCGTCTACATTTAAACTACTCTTTCACAAACGAATAGTGGAAAACTCCCCACTGCTGAAAAGGCGAGCATATTTGGTGTGATGGGGATTCAAATCCACGACTCTCAGATTACGAGTCTAGCACCCTAACCACCTGGCCATGTCGAATAAGACTAAAGTAGAAAAAAACAACTTAAGTGGAACATTTTTAACTTAGTTTTATTTTACATACCACAAAGAAAAGATAACTAATCTGAGTTTGGATTCTAGACAGCTAAAATATGGATGTCAGCTTAATAAGACATGCTTACTTATGAAAGTTTAGTTTCAATAGAAACTAAATTAGATTCTCATTCGAATGTTGCACTTCTGTTATCAATGTTCACCTATACGTTACAACAAGTACAGTTAATTTTAAAACAAAATTTGTTACCAGATACGACTTTAACTATTTGTATAAAGTTTGAAGTCCTGGCCCAGTAATCGCTTCTCTTTTGACGAGGTTTTGTAGTAATAACTAGAAAATAACACATTCACCGTGATGATCTGATATATTAACTATCAACTGTATGCATGCGAACTGGTTGGTAATAAAAAAAAAACTAAACAAAACTTGCAAATAGCAACATTCTGGACAGCTAATGAAACATGTCTACATTAAACATTTTTCGGCACCAAATTATGAATAATTAACAAAATTATTTTGCTCTAACACAATATTTCACGTATCATTAAGACAATAAATTAGAAATTTGACTTTTCGAAAGCTTTAAGAATGTCATAATTTCCCATGACCATACTTTCCTACAAGTTATTTTAATATAGTTAACTTATGTATCGATTGTCTAAAATAATGTATTAATCATAAGCGTATTTAATTTAGCGTTAAACATGCGTTAGTTTCTCTCTCTCTCTCGGTGTTTGGGTAAGAAATGTTCATACCCTGGAGGGTCAGGTTTTCTATGACCTCTTCCACCTCCCCAATGCGTTAGTTTGTTGGATTGTTTGTTTGTTTTTGAATTTCGCGCGGAGCTACAGAGGACCCTCTGCACTAGCCATTCCTATTTTAGCAGTGTAAGACAAGAGGGAAGGCAGCTAATTATCACGACTCACTGCCAACTCTTGAGCTACTCTTTTACCAATAGTAGGATTGACCGTCACATTATAGTGCCCCCACAGCTGAAACAGCGAGCAAATTTAGTTCAACGGGGATTCAAATTTTTAACACTCAGACTAGGAGTCTATCGCCTTAACCATTTGACCATATTCGGCCTTAATTTGTTGGAATCAACCCGTATGATTCAGGAGTTAATATACATACATACCTTGAAATATATTTATCTTTATTTTTATTCGTAAATATACAGCACATGAAATTGTGTTAGCAGTAATGTACATGGATAAGAAAGTTTTTAAAAGATGAATTTTGACTGTAACTTGTCAGTTAATAAACGTTTAAGCTAGTTTTATGTTTGAATAACCCGATTTTATGTTACGAGTGATTTAACAAGCCTCACTAGTATTTTTTTTCTTGAGTGCACAAACTATTAAAGAACTGTAAGATTTGGAACCTCGATGTGCCAAGCACGGTCTGCTCTTTCGATTGTTGAAGGCAATATAACTGTGATAATTAATTTCACTATTCAGTTAAAAGTAGATCTACAAAGGTAGGGTACTGTTAATTGGATGGTGTCTTTTTGATCGAGAAGTACGGGGTTCGCATAAGGTGCCGATCCATATGAAAATACTTTCAACTGAAAATCTTAAAAATAATTTGTTATTATTAAGTGGATTGAAAATGGCAAAGAAAGAAATAACGATGCAAATAGTACAGTTGAATTTGACTTTCAATATCTCAGATTAAACTGGAGAGTAGGACACACACCTCCGCCACACAGCGTTTATCATATTCGGTTCTTAAACAAATAAAAAAAATATATCCGTGTGTCAGTTGTTTTCAACGGATATAAATCATTTTTGGAAAGACAACGAGAATTATTTTAAATATGTTCATAAAATTTTATCAAACTCCAAAGTCTTTGTACTGAATTATAGTGTGGCAAATCTGTCTTTGGGTTACCAGATAGGGTGTTTTTGGATATCCATGACTTTATTGTGACCTAGAAATTTAATATTGATCCCTTCAAAACACTTCTAAAATGAGTAATAGTTCAAATTTGTACCAAGTTTGGTACAAATCCACTAACCATTTTTGAGAAGTTTTGCTGACAAACATCCAGACAGGGATAAAAATATGACCTCTGTCCACCCTCATTCTGTGTAAAAACTACACTGACAAACATAACACAAATATTATTCATAAAATACAATGCAACAACCGTCTCGATTTCTATATCGGAAAACAAGCAGAAGAATGGAAACCAGATTCAAAGAACACAAAAGTCCCCCGCTGGAACAGCAGTAAGTCTTCGGAGTTACAACGTTAAAATCAGGGGGTTTGATTCCCCTCGGTGGACACAGCAAACAGCCCGATGTGACTTTGCTATACAAAAAAATCACACACATACATGCACGAGAACGCGAAAAACACCTTCGCAAATATTTGAACACTGCACGTCAAATAAGGGTAAATTAACCATAAAAAAAAACACCCAGATACTAAGTAGGGCTACAAACAAACACGAAATCGAAGAAGCCCTACACATACAATAACTCATAACAAAGTTGAACTAATATAAAGAAATGCCTTTATACCTATATTGTTTAATAACCTACATCTAACTCTAACGCCCTTACATTCTTGTACCCTTTTACACTCTGAGATATGTGCCCAGCAACGGTCAGTTGCAAACTCTCTTTATTAACCTGAAAATGACATAAGAAGGTCGAAACGTTGTTCTGTACTGTATTTTAATTAAAGTTTTATTACCCATACCGCCGTCTTTAGAATACATTTGTACTTCAAGTGGGTTTCTCGTCGTCATAAATGAAATAATTCAGTTGTTCAGATATCTAAGTTATTCATTAATATAGGTATACTTGCAGACTAAATTTTAGTGAAAAATAAATTACTTACTTTTGTGGAGTTATAAATCAAATAAATTAAATACATCTATCATACAGGAAAAGTTAATGGTTTAAAAAATAACTAATTTGAAACATCTTTCTGGTTGTAATGAAGTTCTTCCTCGGTTGCACGGTGTTAAGTGTAAGGATTTGTAACAGTAAAATCCGAGTTTCAGATACTACATTACGTAGCTTTTCGCTTAACAACAAAGTAAAGAAATGAAGTTTCAAATTCCAAAAGGATATCGTTTTTTTTTCTATTACAGTTTCATAGTAGAATGATAATTATATTGATTTGTCTTGATGAGAGAATTTCTCTTTGCCATGTTAACATTAATATTCCCTATGAATTCTTATTTAATTCTCATAATGAAAATTTTCCGTTTCGCTTAATTTTTCTCAAAAGGTACGTCATTATTCATCATCATTTTCCGTAATCCAGAGATGAAAAAAACTTGTTTAGTTTTTATGCTGTTTTACAAGTTTTGCTTTTAGCTCAACAGTAAACTCGAGGACTTATAATGTCAAATATTTATGTTTGATACCCACGACTGACACAACACAAAAAGTTCATTGTGCAACTTACGTTTAAACACAAGCAAGGCAAAGAACACTACCTCTAATATTGTACTAATATTCGGCCAATGTGTGTACAAACATTGTGTGTATAAAATATAGTCCTAGCGTCCAATATTTACTTAGTTCTAATAGGTGCCTATATTTTAGTAGAAACTAAAATTCCGCAGGAAAACCTTATTCATGAAATAAATATGTTGAATAGTAAGAAATAAAAACAAATCCAATAGAAAAAATAAAAATACAATAACTTTATGTTACATAAATTTTGTTCCTGGAAAGTATGTGTTATTTCTTAATTGCTTGTGTTGTAAAAGTAAAGAAAATGGCTATTATTCCCCTCAAACTTTGCTTTTGTGACCTGGATAATGAAATTTAGAAATTAACCTATTTTCTGTGTAAAAACGGGCAAATTTGCACATTTTCATTTATATAAGGTCCAAATAAAACAACATATGAATCAAGATTTACATGTATTTATACTAAAGTTATACAAAAATGAACAAAATTATTTAGAAGTGAGTAGTTTTTCGAGATTTGCCACTGTCATGTAAATCACTTTCACGTATCAGCCGCCAAATACAGTCTCCCATCATGTTTTCGTTATACGCTCCCAGATCACAAAAGCAAAGTTTGAACAGAAAAGTAGGTCTTTTCCATATACTTTAGGCATAAGCAATTTGGAAATAACACTTTCTGCCTGGGAACAACAAAAAGTATAAATTTTGTTACATAGTGTAATTGTTGAAATCTTTCTGTAATTCCTTTGCTTTGCGCGCCCGAATCGCGCCAAACATGCTCGCCCTCCCAGCCGTGGGGGCGTTATAATGTGACGGTCAATCCCACTTTTCGTTGGTAAAAGAGTATCCCAAGAGTTGGCGGTGGGTGGTGATGACTAGCTGCCTTTCCTCTAGTCTTACACTGCTAAATTAGGGACGGCTAGCACAGATAGCCCTCGAGTAGCTTTGTGTGAAATTTCAAAACAAACAAACAAACCTTTGCTTTGATTGACAGGTTTTAAATATATATATATTATAAGATATTTTTTTCTATTTACTATCTAAGCCTTGCAATTTGGGACAGCGGTAAGTCTTCGAATTTACAACACTACAATCAGAGGTTCGATTACCCTAGGGAGACACGGCATATAGTCTGATGTGGCTTTGCTGTAAGAAACACACAAACACCCATGTTTTGTAATATATATATATATATATATTTTAAAATTAATTAAATTCTTGTATTCCATACATAAATTGTACAGCAACGTAGGATTTATAGAACTCAAAGTACTATTTATTTTTAGCTTCATATAGAGAAACTTTCTTCTTAAACAGTATTTTACCCAATTATTCCATTAATAATTAATTAAGTGACTGAAACTGTTGTCGTACGTGATAAATAAAAATTGCAAAATTGAATATATCAACATTTTATAAATTGCGTTTTGGTAATATATCTAAATGTAATTTTATTATTTAATAAACTGAAATAATTAATAAATATTGTTATTAACTGATCAAACCCATCAAATGTGGTTTTAAAAGTTCAGCGGCATAGCAAGTGTTACTTTAGAATATATATTAATTGTACCTTACCATTGTTGCTATGACAACGTATAACAGCGACACGTAACATATCTAAATGTATTTAATACCATGAATCGAAATGCATGAAATGATATATTGTAATCTACATAACGCTGGAAGTAAATTGTTTTTGTTGAATTTCACGGAAAGTCACTCGTTGGTTCTGTGCACTGACCGTCCATAATTTCGAATTTATGAACCAGGAAAAAGGCAGCTTTAACACCACCAACTGATAACTGTTGGTCTACCACTTGCCAAGAAATAATGAAATTGACATTACATTATAACGTCTCTCTGGTCGAAAGGACGAACATATTCGAGAAGAGGTTTCAATTTCGCGACCAGCACGTTTCAAGTCGAGCTTTCAATAAGGAGCCTACAACAGACTGTCAAGTGTAGCAATATAAAGAGTGTAAATATTGAAATATATAAATTTATAAATACAAGTTGGAAAAGGAAAATAAGTGTATACAAATGCAATATGGACTCCAAGTTCAAAATATATATATGTTTAAATATTGCATTTGTATTCACTAAAAATCGTAGAAAAACGCAGTTGTTCATCTAATATATACATTATTTATAAGTAATTATTCAACTGCACATATAATTTAAGATATTTTATAGTAGTAGGACAACACCTTCAACCAGGGGCGTAGATTTTTTACACCCGATGGGGGATGATTTTTGCAACCACTTATATGGACTGTTCAATTTGCAAATTGGTAATCTCTGACTACATGAACCTGAAAGCTGTAAACATGCAGTCACAGAGTAATCCTGTTGCGACGATACTTCAAGGTTTCCATTTAGGTTTGTATAAGTGAAGTGTTGTGAACAGTTTTCAAAATTTTAATAGAATAAAGACAAATGTGTCATAAATTAACTGCCACATGAATTTATTCCTGCACACTGCACAGTATAAAAGATGACCATTATACTTGACAAGGTTACTAATAACTTTCATTGCATGAATTACGTTTTCAAATATTAATAAAATTAGTAATTACCCTTGATAAGTTTATAATGTTGTTTGATAAAAATAATTAAAATGTCTTTGGGAATTCTTGAAAATTACACATCAATACAATGTAGCACATAATTATTCATACTTTTCATTGAAGTAAGATTCATTTAGTCCTCTAGTCTTCATGTTCCCAAATGTAGACCTCCTTTGTGATGATCTGTTTATGAATCCTTTCATAAGCTCTTCTATATTTATCTTGTCGACCTCATCTTTGTGAATGTGACAAACTGCCACATGGTTGAGGCGGCACTGAGACATAGTTGACCTTAACCACGTCTTTAACCGTCTTAATGCGTTCTCATTCGCAGCTGGATACTGGACATACAAGCAAAATTTTCACGAGAAGAAACCCTTCACTAAACATTTGCTGGCTTGTTTCATGCATTTTACAGTAAGCATCCTTTACACCTTTCAGAGATACTGCTTTTGTTGTTCCTTTGAACATGGGCAACTGAAACTCAAGCCGTTGTGCAGAGATTTCTGGATAGAAGTTTATAACCGAGTTGTCAATCTTGCCAGATGTGATCATGTTCTCAAGTGCCAGAAATTGCCTCAAGTCATTGTTATCTACATTGAATCTAGTGGTCAGATGTTCTATGACTGTGTCCACAAATTCAAAATATTGGCTTTTGTAGTAATCTCTAGCTGTTGCAAAACGGTGTGCTGAGCAATCACCTGTGATCCTTCTGGGGAGTCTGCGAATGTATGGTAGTTCACATGGCAAAAGTTACCTTTTTCTCAGCTTCATCAAATATCTTGTTGTAATTTTCCTCTGTTCGCAACACCCGCAATTGCTCAATTGTCATTGCAGATGCTTCAATCATACCAGATACTGTTGCTGATTTTGCTTGGAATGCACGGTTTAGTTCCTCTAATGCAGCTAATGGATGCTGAGTCATCAACAATCCTAAAACTGTCTTCCCTTTGTCAAATCTGTCCGGCAGACCTCGTGCTTTCACTGCTACATCTGATTTTTAATTTGCTAATTCAGACAAAGAATCAACAATGTCACTATAGTGATCATTAGAACATGTAATTGCAGATAGGTGGCACAACCAACTGGTTGGACACAGTGGGCGGATGTATTTAACTGGACCATTGTAGCTGTCTGACGATACAATATTTTCAAAGAATGTCTTGTATTTGCCTGACCTCTGAAGCAAAACATCAAGTTCATGTACCCGCTGGATAGAATCTCGAACACATTCACAAGCTTCAACTGCATGTTGCATTATTCAATTAGTCTTGTGTGCTTCACAGTGAAAAAACAAAGCTGACGGTTGCTTCTCTTTTATTTTTACCTGGCATCCACTGTACACACCACTCATGTTAGCGGCTCCATCATGTTTGTGCTCTTAATCCTGACAGTGATAACTTGAGTCTAGTCAGTACATCAAGTATAGTCGAGGCTTGCAGAACTGTCTAATATCGGAAAGTTTCAGACGCTTGCTTGTCATAATTGGAATCTGTTTCCCAGATGACTCAACAGGCTAAAATACAGTCTTTATTGAAAAACTCTTACGTACAACGAACGAAGATAGAACAGAATGGAAGTTGGACTGAACTGTACAATGTATTTAAGTCGAACGCGCGAACAGTGACTACCGAGCCAACTTACCGCCTGACCGCCGCTGGGACAATAATGTGTACTAGTTACAACACAAGTAATTGCAAGTTTCTCGAAAAATACTTAAACAATCACAAATATATTATATTCCTGCTAAAGCTCATCAAAAGGCAAACACGTTGTGATATAATGTCTATAAGCACGTCTATTAAATAAAAACACCTAAACAAAAACTAGCAATACAATTCGAGTAGAGACTTCAGGCCGTTGAAATCGCTCCTTTTGTGTTCTAATTATACAAGAAAATACAATATGTTTACTATCTATGATAAGAGAATATATTGTTTTTTTACCATAAAGCACCAGCACTTTATTAGAGAGCGGTGATAATCTGAAATTTCATAGATTAATGAGGGCCACAAACACAGATCTAATGAGCCCTGTTGTAAAATCGAGGCTCAGACTAAAGGAAGCGGAGGAGGGTGATGTAGGGCGTGTCTGGTTTCGAGCGGCCCGGACTTGTCGTTAACTGTATACTAAACGTACACTATGGTCAGTAGCTTCGGCAGCTAAGGATGGTAAGGCGTTCGACAATAAAACCGGTTAGACATGCATAAGAACAAATGGCGTAGGAAAACCGCACAATATACAAATAAGATTGATGTAGCTACAAGGTATAAATGGCCTGCCAGATCTAAATCACAGGAGTTTACGCTTGGAAGTAATAGTTTCGAATTTCATGCTCTGTTCAATCTGTTGTGATGAAAATTTTACTTAATTTTACACTTCGTACAAGACGTAGGTATTTTCTATGATAGTGCTTGCAAGCCTTGCATGTATACTTAGGCCTATTGACTGATACTTACGAACTATCGCCTAGATTGAAAAGCTTAGAAGCACGCTTATATTAAAGATGTACATTTCGGCTACTGAAAAAGCCTACATCTAGGCCTAATTATGTAATTCGATTGGTAAGAACACGAGAATCACAAGAATAAGCACACAATTTGTAGACCTGTGATACAATAAAACAATTCAACAGACCAAACTGTAGGGGGAGATGATTGTATGCACCATACCCCCACCTAAAATGAAGGGGGATGTATCCCCCATCCCCCCAGGATCTACGCCCCTGCCTTCAACCAATACTTAAGTTATATGAATTAAACTCACAATACTGTGTTACTTAAACACTTGTGTTATTCCAACTTATAAGCAAACTTGAACAAAATGGGACCCTTTCAGAAAATTATAATGTTGTATTTAAATTTTTTGTCTCCCAGTGATGAAGAAATCTCCCTGAATACATTTAATGTGTCTATTTGTAATTAGATGAATTAGTAAACATGCTTGTGATTTTATTTTTGAAATTCCTTTTCGCCACAAAAATCTGTTGTTTTTTTCCTTTCATTTCTAACTTATTTTTTGCTTTATAATGTTAAACTTGTGGTTTTATTTATTATATTTATAAAAATTGCTTCAGGATTAATGTTTATACCAGTTGCTTGCCCATGACGTTCCATCTTGGCGTTATTAATAAACAACTTGGCCGTTCAGATTTATGTCATTTCCATTTTCTCCTCGAGTCAGTAACGTAAGGTTTTTGTGTCGTAACTTCTCATCTCGACCTGTCAAGATTGATTTCGTCAGTGGGAAGTAATTCTACAGAGCTACTTGTACTTTAATTAATTTTTCTCTAACTTTCAATTTCGGTTTCACTTTCAACGTATTATAAAAGGAAAGAATAAATTATTTAAATCCCAAAACTTCAGAAAGTAATTGTTTAGAAGTACGTCAAAAGTTTGGTCGAAGCCATAATGAAAAATGTGAGCAAAAGTATTTACAAAAAACGTGAGTGTCAATCATTTTGGGCTTAGATTGTGGTTTTTTGGTATTGTTATATGCTTTTTCCAATCATAAAAAGGTATACTGGCCACCATCTTTTTCCTAAAGCTCAAACTGACCTAGTGTCAATAAAAGGCACGAAAAACGTGACTTATCTATTATCTTCATATCATAAGAACCGAAGAAGCTGAAATAGTTATTAAATTATTAACCTGAATGTTTACACTGAACAAGTATTTGTAATACATACGTAAATGGAATTTAATGAAAACATATTTTAATTTAAAAGTATCTTTCCTAGTCTTATTACTAGTTTATAAACTTTAAAGTGGAAAATATTTTATTTAGACACTTTTCAAAACATTAGCAAGGGAATACGTGTGACACAAAATAAACTTAGTTTTACCGACTAAAGGAGGGTTTAGGTTATAACTACATCATCTAACAAAAAACATAAATTGTGAAACGAAGAACAGTTACTACTACAAACAAAAATTTTAAGAAACTGCGAACTCAATGTACTTCAGCGATACCAAAAGAAAGAAACATAAAACTACAAGGTAATTTACAGTTAAAGTACGAACTGAATGTACTTCAGCGATACCAAAAGAAAGAAACATAAAACTACAAGGTAATTTACAGTTAAAGTACGAACTGAATGTACTTCAGCGATAACAAAAGAAAGAAACATAAAACTACGAGGTAACTTACAATTAAAGTACGAACTGAAAGCGCTCTAGCGATACCGAAGTAAGAGACATAAAACTACAAAATAACTTAAAATTAAGTTTCGAAAATTTATGAAACTAATTTAACACAATATAAAGAGAGCTTTCCATAAAACAGATGCATGTGGCACAAAACCACATATCTCATGAATAACAAAGCTATGACGTGACTATCACATCGTGCCACGTATCTCATGGGTGACAGAACTGAAATATGGATGTCATGAAGTGCCATGTATCTCATTAGTAATAAAACTATAATATTAATCAGCGTAACATTAGAACTAATTTATATTTTCTAATAAGAGAAACAGAAACCAGCAATGCAGTAATTTATTATGCTGGCTCCAATTTTGAAATGGAAGTTGTAGGTTATTTGTAGGGATATTTGTTATTAATCGTTAATTTATCTTTCATTTAGTTTCACAATATTTCAGAAGGGCAACAAATAATTTTTTCAGAAAAAATCGATGGCATATATATAAATAAATTATACAATAAGTTAAATGTAATTAATTTGAATGCTTTATGTGGTATACATTATGTAGATGAAACTCATGGCCATTTTAATTGTTTTTGAGTCAATACCGTAATTGTTTGACTATAATAATTAGAAATGTTACATTAAAAGATAGGTTTTAGAAAAGAGAAAATTAAACCTTGGATAAACTATTATACAAATATAAAATAATAATAGATAATAAATTAGCTTTTACAAACAAATTATCTGCTAATTATTATGATAGAATAAGTACACTGTGTTTCAAAAATAAGTTATTAAAAGTTATTATGCGGATCTTTAACTTTCACACAGCAATGTCACAAGTACATGTAACTAATTTGAGAAACTAATAACCAGTAGTGAGATAAATTATATTGTAAAAAACTTTTAAAATATTAAATCAATTGCATTGGACAATATTTCTATTGTAGTTGTATAAAAAATACATTGAAACTACAGACCAGAAATTATATTAAGCACGTTCTCAAAATTATTAGAAAAAAATTAGTTTACAATAGGCTTTGGGATTGTGTTTATAGCTTTGATTTGTTTTTTGAAGATCAGAATGGTTTTCATAAAAGCAAATCTACGTAGTTAATTATTCAAGTTTGGTGTTAAAATGTTATTGATTAAATGGAGAAAAGTGAATCTACCATCGTATTCTTTTTTAGAATTATCTATAACATTTATTTTTGTAAATAATAACAAATCATCCTTTAGACAGATAAACGGTAAGGGTATAAGAAGTGAAATGTATAATTTGTTTGAGAGTTATTTAAGAGATAGAACGATCATTAGTTGATATCGATAACAACTATTCTGAACAATCAATAAATACAAGAGGTGACCTTCGTGGCTCTGTAGTGAGACCACTGCTGTTTTTATTATAAGTTAATCACATACCAAATTCGTTATTTGGTATAAAGCAGACTGTATATGCAGATAATATTACAATTTAAGCTCATGATAAGAATTTAAACCACTATTTGAAATAGTTAATTTATCACTCAAGAGTCTAAATTATTGGTTTATTGTAAGTGGCCGGTTTGTAAGTTTTAAAAAGACTAAATGTAAACGTTTTCACAATAGCAATAATGATAGTAAGGACTTAAATATACGTATTTGAGTGGAATAATGCTTGAAAGATAAATGAACATTGTCTGAGCACATAAGAACTAACAGAATATGCAAAATATGTAGGTATAATAAACAAAGTAAGAAGTTTATTTAACAGTAAACGTATGATAACTGTATATTATTGTCTGATTTATCTACATTTAACATTTGTTCGGGAGGTTCATCAGAATACAAACATTTTGAATGGGTTTGACTTGGTAATGAAAATCTTTATTATGAATGTACGAATGTTTCGACAAAACTTTATCATTCTAAAGTACAATAATATGATATGTAATGATATAAACCCTTGGTTTATTCTTTAAAAAACGATTTATAAGAGTAAATTTGGACTTAAGCTATTGAGATTCTGCGCATCAGTTGTTTCATAAATACTTAATAATTACACATTGATGAATTAACTAATTAATTAGTTGATAATTTTATGTTTATGATAAAAATAAAAAATAATTAATCTACCCAATTTTCAAACCTTCTTCTAAATATGGTAACGACATCCGTTGTCGCAGTGCGAGAATTAATACCGATCTACACAAATCAGTAGAACAATGTACAATAATTTATGTAAGGGTTAAATTTGGAACGAAATACCAAATAATATGAGAGAAATTAGTGATATTTTAAAACTATTAAATTTATGACCAGCTCAGCTATTTTCTACAGCTCATTAAAATCTTAAAATATTACTACATAATTCTCAGTCACTATTGTCAAATGTATTGCATACTGTCTTCTTTTCACGTATATATTGTTTTAGATTTTCTTAGTATTACTATTTCTTTCTGCTTAAAATAGGGTTTCGATACTCACGATTAACAACAACCAAACCAACACTATTTCTTTCCTACTAAAATGGTCAACTTTGTATAATCGCCCTTTCAACCGTGAGGACGTTATAAAATGACTGTCAATCTCACTATTTCTTGGTAAAAGAGTAGTCCAAGAGTTGGCGGTGGGTGGTGATGACAAGCTACCTTCTCTCTAGTCTTACACTGCTTAATTAGGGACGGCTAGCGCAGATAACCCTAGTGTAGCTTTGCGCGAAATTCAGAAACAAACAACCTTTGTACAACCATACTCTTTCTACATTTATTTTTGGATCTTCTTTATTCAAGTAAATTAATTGTTGTTAAACAAATTATTATGCATTTAGAACATATTATATTATATTGTACGTGAATACAATTGAACTGAATGTCACGTATAGCACTATATATGTTATGAGTGACAAATACGCAAGATGAATATCACACAGGACCACATTACTTACGAATAATAAAAGTAAAAAATGAAAATCATTCGAAACTTCATATATAATGAGTTAAAAAAACTACAGTAAGAATATCACGGTATCATGTAACTGAAGAATCATGAACCTGCAAGATTAATATCATAGCATGGAGTAATACAAAATTCACAAAATTCCAAGGTGACTATTACTCTACACTACGCGCAACAAGAGTTACAAAAGTACAAAATAAGTTTTATGTAGAGCCACCCTAGCAAAGTAAGTACATTGTATTGTGTTTTCTTATAGCAAAGCCACATCGAGCTATCTGCTGAGTCCACCGAGGAGAATCGAACGTCTGATTTTAGCGTTGTAAATCCGTAGACATACCGCGGTACTAGCGGGGGGCCGAAGTACGTCCTAGTGCCAAGCTAAAGATGATAAGAAGAGTAAATACCACTTTTATAAATCAATATGTTTTTTTTTCTATAGTGAAATATAAGCATCTCACTTCTTATCAATAACAGCCGTCAGAAAGTTGCAATTTTAAAGTTATTTCATAAAATATAATTCAACAGTTTTATTTGAAAACAAAATGAAAATTGTTATACTGATCTTGTTGAAGGAATGAGCCATCAGATTCGTTATAACATCATATTGTAAGGTAAGAATATAATATAATTTTATTAAAGTAAGAAAAAATAAACAGTTATACCTGTACAACAAATGGGTGAAGTGAAACTATGATATCACGTGGTTATAAAAAGGGTTCTGAAAAAGCTTTCTCAAATACATTGGTTTTCTATATTTCACGAAAATTGCAATGATCATCTTCCTTGCGTGTTGGTCAAACTATATTGTCTCCACGAAAGGAGGTATTGGATGAGCTAGGTGATGGTCATTCTTTCCATGACAATCATTTGTTATATTCTTATAAGAACACAACCATACTACTTCCTCACCTGCAGTGATCATGAGAGAGAAGGTAATGGTATTAAGAAACAAAACTTATCATTAAAACAAGCAATCAATACGAACATATCGACACGTAAGCCTGAAATCTCAAACAAGATGACTTGCGGGAAACATGTGACATGCGTGACTTAGTGTGAGCGATCTCGCTCTCTTGGGACATTCGTTTGTTCTTCTAATTTTAATATATTAGTACGTGTTTCTCTCTATATTCGTGCCACAAAAAATGAACAATCATAGTTAATGCACTGAAAATAGAATAAAAGTTATTAGGTTCTGAACGAATTGTTACTTTTTGAGAAAAAATCAAATTTAATGATTATGTTACGGAACCACAAGAACAACCGAAATCAAAATCAACACTAGGGAAGAAACCCAAGCACTTTCGGAAAGTGGACTTTCCTTGATCAATGACCAATGTAATCATGTTCTTTAGTTATGATACGAAAATGAGCCGTCACGTTATTATAAAAATAAGACCTAACTTATTAAATTGCATCGTACGTACGTAACGCATAAGTATTAGTTTGTTTTCCATTTCGCGCAATGCTTCTCGAGAGCTGTCTGCGCCAGCCGTTCATAATTTAGTAGCGTAAAACTAGAAGGAAGGCAGATAGTCATCACCACACAACGTCAACTTTTGGACTACTCTTTTACCAACGAATAGTTGGATTGACTGTAACATTATAACTCCCCCACGGCTGAAAAGGTGCGTATGTTTGGTGCACCGGGAATTCGAACCCACGACCCTCGGATTACGATTCGAGCGCCTTAACTACCTAGCCATGCCGGGCCACGTATAAGTAACAGGAAACAAAGAAAACGGTAGATTTTAGATAGAAATGTAGAATAATTTGGAGATTTGTTAACGGAAAGGCTTATGATACAGGAACAAGTTCGTGAAAATGAAACCCAACAATGATAAATATATAAACGAGAGTATAAAACTAATATATATCTTGAATGAAATTATAGCACAAGAACAAACATAGCAAAAACAAATATGGAAACAATATTAATGCAATAATGAATGAATTCGTTTCGGAGCAGAATATTCTGAAATTTTTCCAGAAAGACTTTGAGTTAAAGCGCAAATATCATTAGCATTAGGAAAAAGTTTGTATTCGATGTGAAAAGGGTTTAAAATACTGATCCAATAAGTCTAAACCTCTTTCTTTTTTGTAGAGTTTTTATTAAAATCCCATTTCAGTATCAATGAAAGCCATGTCACTGACGGGGTAGCTATGAAGTAGACAATACACTTTAATTTAATAGATCGAGCCCTGAGTGATGTCGAGAAAACCCACTTGTAGAGAAATATATATGTAAAAACGGCTCGTTTGGGTTGAGAAAATATTTTACATAGAAGAGCGAACAACGTTTCAATCTTCTACGTAAAATATTTTCTCAACCCAAACGAGCCGTTTTTGCATATATAGATCGAGCCTTACTTATTATTTTAGATTTTAAGACAATGGGTAAGAGTAAATATCTCTTTGACTTCCAAAAGTGCGTGATAATGGGTCAACGGGCTCTCTTCTAACAAGAGTAAATATCTCTCTGACTTTCAAATGTACCTGATAGTGTGTCAACGGGCTCTCTTCTAACAAGAGTAAATATCTCTCTGACTTTCAAATGTACCTGATAGTGTGTCAACAGGCTCTCTTCTAACACATTATATTAAAGCAAAGATGTTTTCTAAAAGTGTGGTAATGATGAGAGAAAAGTTCTGCAGTAAGAGTTTTACTCTTCATAATCTATAGACTGGAGTATTCCAAGAATAGCTACCATTTATGTTCGCTCCAAAATATTTCCTCTCCAATGAACAAGACAATTTTAAGACAATAATGCAACAGCCCACCTTGCTCAAAGTAACAGAATTTAGCGTTTGATTTTAAGATTTAAGAACATCTAAATCAGCAAAAAAAAAACATCATTTAGGTTACGTTGGAGCTTGGTTTTGTATTAAAATGTTTTGATTTTGTAAATAAGTGCATGTTTCTTTATTGTACATCACTGCCTCGTTATAATCTATCACAGAATCTGAAGCAAGACAGTTCGATAAGTTTGAATAGGACTTATAAGTTTAAGAAAAACGTTATGTTTTCAGTATTGATAACCAGACATTAAGAAGTTGTCGGTTTGTCTCATTACACTTGCGTATTTTATTGAAAAAAAGACGCAACATTAAAGTTACCCATTTTTGTTTCATTGAATTTGTAATTTTGAAAAGCTTTACACATATATACAATATCCTAAACAATAAATAATGTGTTGAACAATAGCTCATCACATACAGTAATATTTCCATGCCTGCTCAATCTCAAGATTATTATAAAGACATAGCTAAACCAATATGTAATCCACTATTTTTTTTATTACTAATAAAAACTGAGACTTGAAAATTCTTATCACGAAAACAGCACTTTTCGTCACTTATTTTAGCACAGATATAATCTATTGCATTATCCGGGAACACGAATTTTCCTTAAGATCATTCTGGCTGACTTTAACGTGACATTTATTGTAATATGCATAAAAAGTGGTCAATTTTACAGGAAATCCTTATACCAATAGAGATAAGAAAACTTTCTTCTTGTCTCCAGTTGTGTATATTTTAGTCAGGAAGATGAAAAGTGATTAGTCTCCTTTTTATCTTCTCACTGTCTAGACTTATGCAATGATCAGGATTTTTATGTTCCGTTATAAGTGCATATACACTGCTACAAGACAATTTCATTCACCAATAATTGTCAGTTAAAAATTTTAATAGAGATATCAATGAGTAGTAAGTAGTTAACCCTTTTAGGAAATTTTGTTTAAAACATTTTTACGAACACTCGTATTAACTTAATTCGGGATTCGTTACTTCTCTTCTGGTAGGAAAGAGACAAACAGGCACTTGTATTTGCAATAAAATTCTAACGGTCAGCTTTGTAGGACAGAAATTATCTTTATAGCTTCTCTGGAGCCACAAGTTGATAGCTAGTGAAAAGTGTAGATGATACACGCGAATTACAGTAAAATTATAAACAACAAAATAGTTTGCTGAATAATCTTAAGAATTCTCAATATTAAAAAACAAGTTGGTTTCATACGGTAAATAAAACTACACATAGGTACAAGACTTCATCACAGAAATATATTGTTATCTGATGTTAGCTACCAAAATATAATTTTATCATTGCATTAGGGCATAGAGAAACATATATTGAGTTTCTTCTACAATAACAATATATTAACAGGACCAGAAATGTTTTGAATTCTCCAACTGATAAACATAAATCTTAATGGTATCACATATCTAGTGTTGCCAAATAATAAACTTTCTTCAAATACAATAATTAGGAACTGAGCATGCAAAATGCTGTAAAAGTAATCTGTAACGATGGACATAATTGATGGGCCTAATAATGTTTAATATAATTACTCTATCTTTGGCTTTTTTTTGTAATAATGAAAGTAAATAATAACTAAATACTGCAGCAGAGTTCCACATAAAACACATTTTACAAAATTTTCTTGTAATGAGATTGAAATGAAGGTAGACATAAATGTATCATATTCTTTAAAAACACGTTTTGTAGTATACAGTTGAGACATACAGAAGGTTGAATAGTGTATATTGAATTGATTTTGGAGCTCTACGAGCGTAAACTGAAAATCATCTCCTGTGACATGAAGACCTAATGCACCCTTCTGTGGACTGCAGTTTTGCCTAATCAAGGTTCATCAGCACAGTTTGGGTCAGCAAACCAAGGAAATACAGATAGGACTCTTATAAAGGTTTTTTTTTTGTTTGTTTTTTGTGAATCACAACATTGTAACGTGAATCAATTTAGCAGTGTGAACAATATCCTGGCATTGTGCCTAATTTATAATTCTATATTATACAGCGGGCCAATCGTTTAATGAGTAAGCTTCTAGATCACAGATGTTATCTTCAATTTTGCCTTTGGTGTAACATACATAGAAAATCATTAAACACTTCGCGTATTTGAATCTCCGTCACACCAAACATGCTCGCCCTTTCAGACGTGGAGGCGTAATAATGTGTCACCAATTCTACTATTTGTTGGTAAAAGAGTAGTTCAAGAGTTGGCGGTGGGTGGTGAGGACTAGCTGCTTTCTCTCTAGTCTTACACTGCTAAATATAGGGACGGTAACGCAGATAGTCCTCGTGTAGCTTACCGCGAAATTCAAACCAAACCAAACCAAACCAAACCAAACCATTAAACACTTAGTCCTTCGTATAATATGGAATAATAAATTAGGAACAATACCATAATATTATTAACACTCCTAACTTGATTTAGATTGCTATATGATGAAATAAGAAGGACTCAACCCTCCTAAGAAAGTGAATAGTTTTAGAGTATAAAGTTTTTGTTTTGAATTTTGTAAACCAGAACTACTGGTTTGGTTTGGTTTGAATTTCGCGCAAAGCTATTCGAGGGCTATCTGCGCTATCACTCTCTAATTTAGCACTGTAAGACTAGAGGAAAGGCAGGTAATCATCACCACTCACCACCAACGAATAGTGGGATTGACCGTTGCGTTATAACGCATCCACGATGTGACGGAGATTCGAACCCGCGACTCTCAAATTATGAGTTGAGTGCCTTAACCACCTGGCCATGCCGGGCCATAGATCTGCTGTTATTTTGGTTCATGGTGACGAAAAATTATCTTTAACAGTTTAAGCTATTTAAGAGAAAACTGATTATTTTGTGTGAGCCAATATTATTTACATAAACTATCGTATAATAATAGAAAAAGATTTAGTTACAATTGTAGTAAAGTAAATGTCCAATACGCAACATCAAGACCTCGCGGGAAATTATTAGAAAAACACACTCTTTCTTTTAAAGAAAAGTTGTTATTTTTGTGTGTGTAGTATCAATGATATATGATTGTTATCACACAAAAGTGAATGTTAATTTTGAGGTAAATCTTGTTTAATGTCAATAATGATTTCACACCTTGGGATAAATTTCTATCGACGACTACAAATATACAATTAATGAAATGTTCACTGTTACTGTACCTTTGAGATTCTTTTATATAAATGTAAATAAAACTATATAAAGGTGTTTCAAATGGTTTAAGCTGCATTACGCTTTAACGGACCTAAAGCTTGGAAATAAAGACAACTTTATCCTCCATGTGATAATAAAATACTTTATTTCAAAAAACATTTTGCTGTTGCGACTTCATCAAGGGAAGAAATACACAACTCCAATATTGAACTTTGAAGAACTAAATATAAAATTGTAAGAGACAGTGTGTGGAGTTCTAAACGCACAAAGCATATCGGAAAATAAAGATGTGAAATAAAAAATATATTTGCAAAATTGTGATCCTTTTCCATCAAAATGTATATTTCTTTCTCAGAACAAAAATATTTTGAAACATACTGAAGTTTATTTCTAACTATCATCCAATAAGCATACAAAAAAGTCTTTACATTAACTGATCTCAGACCTTTATTAATACAATAAGAATTTAAAGTGGCCTTATTCTTAATGTTGCACCCCTCGCTAGTACAGCGGTAAGTCTACGGATTTACAATGCTACAATTAGAAGTTCGATTCCCCTCAGTGGGCTTAGTAGATAGTCCGATGTGGCTTTGCTAAAAGAAAACACACACACACTTAACAGCATATTGAAAAATACGTAGGTTCTGATTAAATATAACAAGATAGGAAAAAGTAAATGAATTGACTGCTTTAAGATGAATCACGTTTTTTTGATCAGGATGAACAGAAGCAGAGAACAGAATTTAGGAAGATTGTGAAATGCTTGAGGTTAAGTAATAAAGATTAATGTACTACGGGTAAGCACCTAAATTTAGAAACGATATGTTAGAACTACGTGTTTGTCAATGTAATAGTAAGTGAGTATGAATTGGTCAGCCAATGTATATCTATAAAGCTATAAATATCACTTACATGTTGGGCTTATTAGATAACTGGCTAAATAAGAACTACTTTCATAAGGATTACTGTGTTATTGTTTTTTAAGCGTACGGTACGTAATTTTATGTTTAACTTAATACTTTTAAGTTGTTAGAATTTTCATATTTCATTGTAATAAGGTTACAATAATGTGTATCAATAATAGCAAGAGTTCCAAATAAATTCTTTAATCTAATATAATCAGTACATACGCCAGTGACTTTGCTGATTCATATTCTTACATTTTTAACCCTGATGAATATTCTGCCAAACTGGAACGTATTTAAACATAAGTTAACTCAGTTATTAAGTTTTACTCAAGAGTTTTATTAATGTATATCTTATTTTAGAATGTTTTACCAGTTGCTCGTCAGTAAGCTTGAGGGCTTACGACCTTAATTATCGGAGCTTCATCCCTGAAGTGAGAAATATACAGATAATTTACTATGAAGGTTTCTAATTACCAAACAGTTTAAAGAACTTTAGTTTTAGTTTCGCTTTTGGGTTGATTATCTATATATATTTTTCCTCAAATGAGCAATTAAGACAATTCCTACCGAAGTTTTAAAAGTGCTAAAAGCGATAAACTTAGTAGCGTGCAAATTGCGTTGTAACGCATTTCTTTCTATCCGCGTTTGGTGGTGATTTAATATCACATCGATGTTTGCCGTTCTTTTCTGACACGCGCAGTTGGCTCTAAACATACATAAACTTATCGCACTCTAGAAAATTGCTCTAAACTTTTTTCAAATGCCTTTATATTGAAGATTCTTGTCAAATTTTGATTAATGAAGGTCTTATTTACCATGGCAATTCTCTTTTAACTCGCCACATAAAAATACCTTTTCTCGGTAAGTACTTTTTTTTTATGTTTCGCTTCACGATTTCGGAAATGCCTTAAAGCACTGAGCAAGCAGCACCTAATTAAGGTATTCTTATATTTCAGTCATTTTAGAAACCTCGAAATCCAATTCTGTTGTGGTCTTCATAAACGAATGTTTTGAAAGCTTTAAGTAACTTTTTAATTTATGTTACCAATACTTTTTATTTTACATAATATTACATATACTGATGTTATAGTTGACTTCAAGTGGTAATATTATTTTAGTATTCAGCCCTAAGGTAAAATATGAAATATCTAGCTTTCACTCAATTATTACAAAGTTCTTAAACATGTAGGTTGCCACTCGATGGAATCCATTCGAAATGTTGTTATCACTGTTTTTATACGTAGTTTTTCTCTACATAAAAATCTATTACTAATCAATACGTTTTTTATTTTCCCAATACATATTTCACCCTATTTTATTTCCAAAACATATTAACTTGCGTTATTAGTTACCAAAATTTTTATATTACTTGGCGTTTGAGGAGTATGACATTTTTAATATCTTTACTTGTTATAGCATCAATAATTAAGTACAAGATATGTTTCATATTTAATTTGCGGCTTTTGAAGTTGTTATATATATATATATATATATTCATTCTCAAAAGAGAGCGCCCTGTAAAAAAGGTTTAAACGAAAGATGATGTTCCGAAAAATAATTACTTTTCTATATTATACTTACCTTTAGTTAACTGACATTATATTAATCGCAGTCATAAAAACTAGGAGCTCAAAATAAATAGAAGAACCATATGTATTACACACTGATTTGGTGCGCACCCATGTTTTAGCCTTTCTGACTCATTGTTTCTACTTACATATCATAAAGAATAAAGTTAAAAAGTGGCAAATCTTTGAAATCCAAAGCTCACGATTGTTGCTATCCACATAACCCTATTTTCTAATTCCAGACTCATCGTCTCCACTTTTGTGTTGCACGTGCATTACTTCTAAACAGTCTCGTGCTATCGTTCTTTTAAATACTACTTTTCACTTTCTTTCTTCTCTTGCCCAAGTATCATTAGTCCCACATTAGTGTCACCTTATCTTTACTGACTCAATGTTTGACACTCTCCACCTTAGGTCTAACCAAATCAACTTTCGACTAATCCAACAACCAAGTTTCGTTGATTTCCTCATTTATGCTGTAGTCACGTCATCTCTACTCTTGTTCTACATGTGCCCATCATGTTTATTTTTCTTGTTGCTACAGAAATGTTATCAATGAGATATCCAAAGCTTATACATCTCTTTAGCGCTATATATGTTAACATTATACTTGTTCAAGTCTGGTAATTGTTCTAAGAAGTGTTACCTACATCTCTACTCTGCTTATACAAAGTTTGTAATTTTATTCCATACCTACCAGCTACGTCAGATTTTGACTCATGCATATTTCATTAGCCTACTTTTTGTAGTGTTAACTACATGAGCTATGACTTTAACTAATCAAAAGTTCATTTATCTTATCATTGTTTATACCTGACGTCATTCAACTCTACACAGTGATAGTTTCTTAGTCTGCATTTACTTTCCTTTCTTAAGCACACTACTGTGTCTGATCCCGCACCTCCACTTACTTTTATACAGAAAACAAGACCTTGTGGTGCCAGAGATTTTATTACAGTTGTCGTTGGCTTCATTGTTTTGCTTCTTGTTTACGTTACACCTGCTAAATCTGGCATTTGATTCCACTTAGAATTAAGCATGTATATATCAATCATTGTTTACATGTTTGAAATTAAGCACAAAGCTGCACAATGGGTTATCTGTGCTCTGTCCACTACGTGTTTTAATACCCGGTTTTTAGCGTCGTAATTCTGCATACATACCGCTGTCTTTGTTACGATGTCCTAACTGAGATGTTATTAATAGTTGCGTTCAACCAAGTAAACTAGGATTGATCGAGAGCTTAATCAAAAACTTACATTTCTTCTTCGTCATACGTTTACGTCGTAAGAAATGTACATGAGCTCCTCAGTGGCTCAGAGATAAGTCTGAAGTATTACAACATCGAAAACCGGATTTCGATACGCATGATTGGCACAGCACAAATCGCCCATTGGGTAATTTTGTATTTAATAACAAAACAGACTAATGTATTCCGAAACAATACAGTAAAAGCGAGCTACTGAAGTATGAATATGTATATTTTTTTACGTTTAAAAACAATTGTTACCTTTCCGCACTAACAAGTGATAAAGGTATTAATTATGTAATTATAAATTATAGAAATAAAACTCAGGCCTAAGTTCAAAAAATTATATTATTCTGACAATATATAATCTATTTCGCAAATTGTTCCACTCAGTCCTGAAAATTAATGAATTTTTTTTTTCAAAATAGACTAATGAACTAAACAAAAGTGGACATGCTACTTAATTGTTTTCCTCGTCCAAAGCGACACAATGAGCTATTTATTTTCTTTGTACTGCAGGGAGTGAGTCAAGGATTTTAAGTTTTTAATCTATAAACGTACCAATGACTAACAGAAGGACAACTTAAAAGCAGTTTAAGAAATTGTTAGCATTTTGTAACACGAGTTAACCAAAGAGGCTCGGCATGGCCATGTGTGTTAAGAGGTGCGACTCGTAATCTGAGGGTGGCAGGTTCGTATCCCCGTCGCACCAAACATGCTCGTCTTTTCAGCCGTGAAGCGTTATAATGTGACGGTCAATCCCACTATTCGTTGCTAAAAGAGTAGCCCAAGAGTTGGCGGTGGGTGGTGATGACTAGCTGCCTTCCCTCTTGTCTTACACTGCAAAATTAGGGACGGTTAGCGCAGATAGCTCTCGAGTAGATTTGCGCGAAATTCAAAAACCAAAAACAAACAATTAACCAAAGAACTTGACTTCTCACACTCGAGGTTCTGTCAAAACCAGCTAAATTTCTTTGTTTAGACACGCAGCGTCGTGACTTCTCCTTAGTTACATGTCATCATCTTAAATACTTACCTCGTTAATTAAATCTTACACCTACGATAAAAAAAAAGTAAAAGTGCAGGATCTTAAGCGGCATTGTGGTTTATATGCATAAATAAGGATGTGACTTTTAAAATATTTTTATGTCATAACATGTTAGTAATGCAAAATGCATTACTCTGTTATAAAAACTTGTAGAACATTATTTAATAATGCACATATAATACAATTTGTGTATATGAATGTAGTTAAGCTTCAGCTATGCCAACTGTTACATAACGCTGAATTATTAACCTATGGAATACCAATAGGAAATCTAACTAGTCATTTGCAAGAGAAGAAAATAGTGTGTACATGACTTTAGTATTAAAACAATAGTGAGTGATATAGTTCCAAACTGTTTCAATAAATTATGCAGTGCAACACAATTTCTCAAAATACACAAGTGTTTTGTCTTTTCTAACGGTGTTGTTGGGTATACATTGATTATTGGATTATTCCATTCTAGCACTTCCAGCATCTTATTACCAAGATTTATTAGACACAATTGCCCTTATTTTAAAATTATATATTTTTTATATTTAGTAATTTATACTCAGTATCCTTGAATGTTATTTTAAATTAAAATATATCTGAATGTTACAGTAGAACATACCGATCGTGAAATAAGTAAAAACAACAGCCAATTTAAAACAATAATTATTCACAAGCTTATTAACCCTAGTACACACACTCAAAAAAATTACGTTGCCCACACTGGGGGTCATTTTTGACCCCCACCAAAATATTAAAATAAAATTATTTTCATATAAGCAAATATAAATTTGGACAAAATATTTATTCTATACAATTTATGCTTACACTCTGGGTAACTTTATGGTCATTGCAAGCCATTTTACTACATTTGATACACTTTGAAGAAGTTTTTTTTCCTTGAATCACGTGCGCATATTTGACACCATTTCCTAACGTTCTCTTCAGCAACTTTTTGTCTTTTTGGAGGGATCACTTCATTTGTATCTTCTTCAGGCAGTAATTCATCAGTAAGCAACTTCAGAAATTCACGTCTTGCTCTTTTTTGGTACTTTGATGCGAATTCTGGATGGCGCTGGCGATAGAGAAGGTAAGCATTGTATGCGGCAGCATCAAGAATGTTATAAAATAGTGCCATTGGCTACCTTCTGGTCTTTCTTTTTGTGGAAAAGAATCTAACTATTTGGTCTAGTGTATCGACTCCTCCTTTGGTGGAGTTATAGTATGATATTATTTCAGGTTTTCCTGATTCATCATCGACTGAGGGCTCTCTATGCAACGTAGATAAGAATATTCTAGAATGCTCGAGAACATTCATAGAGTGTTCTAGAATGTTCTAGAACACAAAATTTCATATCAATATATTATTTGATTGTTTACCAGAAATGTAATTGAGTTTTTTAAACGGGGGTCAAAAATGACCCCCAATGTGGAAAACGTGAATTTCGACATTAGACAAGGGGTGTAATACCCCATTTGCATAAAATACATGTTAAACGTATTAGTATAGTATGTTATTAGTATAGGTTAAGTTAGGTACATGTTTAGGCCCGAAAGTCACACCTTTGATATTTCTATAACAACTTAAACACAAGTGGGCCCATTTTTGACCCCCACCGTGTGTATGAGGGTTAAATCTATTTTATTAGATAATAGCCATCTGTGAAAGAGTTGTTATTTCTCTCCAGCAAATTCCACATGTGTTTGGTCTTCTCGTTTTCTGGATGTTTTTTTTTTTAATTTCTGCCTGAAAGCTTCTGGCATAAATTCGTAAGTCTTGAAATGTTTCCATTTAATAGTGTTATAGTCATTACTTTGTGCTAGTGAAAGTACCGAAAATATTTCTCTGGCTTTACCAACCAGTACACTGTGTAATAATAGAGTCGAAACATCTTTTGGCCGTTACAGACTAGCTGTAACTTTACTTTCTAAATGTAAGAAGCATTTATCAACTTTTTTCTCCCTAGTCTCATATTTTTTATTTACATTAAAATTGCTGCTACCAGATGATGCCAATCTGGTGGATGTACTAGCTAATTCCAAGTCCATTAATTTAAACTGCATTTCTAATTCTTCCTGATTCGGTTGTAATTCTCATTGCAATTTTAGTTATTTTAACCTCAACTGATATTCTAATTCTAATTTCTTTAATTCAGTAGCACCTGTCTCTCACCCACATCTACTAACTTTGGTACATCTTCATCAAGCACCTCTTCTTCAACTAAACATTGAACCACTAAACGACTGATTTTAGGATTTATCATCGACATATTAGCAGGTAACTGATAGTGCTTAGCTAGTAACATTAAGTCAAATTTTCTTAAATTGTCAAACTTCTTTCAGGGTGGAGTTTTCCAAAAAAATTATCTACTTCAAGCAACATATTGGTTGCTTCCTGGTTTAACTTTAAAACCTAAATTCGAAACCCAATTCACTTTACTTGAAATTTATCAATAAACAGTAGTTAATTATATGAAATTCAAATGTCGGACATATTTGTTACAGTAGAAATGACCAAACGTGAAATCCTGTTTACTTGGCTTTTAAATTCTGACCTGGTAGTAAGTTCAATATTCACATTTACGTCTAACCATTACAGTATTATTATTTGACATTACTACTAATACGTAACACTAAGAGTGAGCAAATAAAAGAATGCTTTTGAAAGCAAAATACCTAACTAAACAAGTAAATCATGAACTTTAGTTGTTTAGAGTTATTTTAGTCCCAAACAAATCGTATGAAACGAAATGTGTCTGTGTGTGTGTCAAGTTATAGGAAATACGGTTATTCTAAATAATGTTCAGAAGTCCTCATAATGAAAAATAATCAAATAATGATGGTAATGACATATGTATAATTCAATTTATTTTAACGAATAGAAAAATTAGGTCATCGTCTCTATTAGCAAATAATTCTTAAAAAATTAAACAAAATATAAACTTCAATTAACTAGATGATCATTTGATCAGTAGACAATGCCATGTTAATTACTCTATAATTATGTATCAGTTATGATATAATCGCATGTGATGGCGACCAGTGACTTGTTTTTTTTTTTTTCATTTTCGTTCAGACTGGGCGTGTCATACATTTATCCTTGTGTTATTGGTCTTATCCTGTAACCATATGAACGTGATCAGCATTTTTATAGAAGTTAGTTGCATTTAATTAAAAAAAATAGTGAAGTCTCATTATTCTGTCTGATTGTCAAAGAATTGGAGTTGGGTGCTCTTGCATATCCGTCTACCCTCTAGTACATCAGTACATATTAAGGAGAGCTATGTGCATACTCCATGATGTGAAAATACAAACAATGAAAACATCTTCTTTGCTCATTCTTTCTGACGTCACGAGAAACATATAGCAAGTATGAAACGATTTGCACGGTAAATATTGACGCTAAAATTAGCAAATTTTGAAAGCAAATGTTTCTCATGTGAGTTTTAATAATACTGTTTTTTCCCAATGATTTTGATTGCTGTTAAATATATTCTACATTCTACTAAATTATGGATCAGTAATGCTCTGGATGCTAATATTTCATCCTATCCAGATTATATTGCATGTTGTTCACAAAAAACAAAATAAAACACAATAAACAGATACGTTTATTACAACCTCAGCTATCAGACTTATAGACTTTTTTTGTTGGATTGGTTTGGTTTGTCTTGAATTTCGCGTAAAGCTACACGAGGGCTATCTGCGCTAGCCGTGCCTAATTTTGCAGTGCAAGACTAGAGGGAAGGCAGCTAGTCATCACCAGCCACCCAGAACTCTTGGGCTACTCTTTTACCAACGAGTAGTGGGATTTGTCGTCACATTATAACTACCCCACGGCTGAAAAGGCGCGTATGTTTGGTGTGACGGGGATTCGAACCCGCGACCCTCATATTACGAGTCGAGTGTTTTAATCACCTGGCTATGCCAGGCCCCCTTGTTGGAGGTTACAGAATCTGAAAGAAAGTGTGTTATGCAAACAATGCATTCACAATTTTTAATTTTAAACAACGTTTATCATTAAGTTAAAGAAGAAACGGTCGATTTTCTTGTTTTTATCTCACCGGTTTAGCTCAGTTTTGTGATAAAAATATTCGGTCTTTTTTACGGATTAGAAAAATTACTTTAAACACAAACAAGAGATACTGTTTGTGAGAAACGTACGATATGCCTAAAGAAGTACATGAACAGTAACATAATGAAATAAATCTGTTTCAGGTGATATATTACATTGTTATTTTCGTTAATATTTAGAAGATATTACAAAAAATAATATTTGTTGTTTCTTTGTGTGTGTTATATAGTGTGAATTATAATTTCTATTTCTTATAGCTTCGTATGTTTTAAATTTCCCGCAAAACCAGATGAGGGATTTCTTCTCTAGCCTTTCCTAATTTAACAGTAAAAAAACTAAAGGGAAGATATCTAGTCATCATCATCCAACGCCAACTCTTAGGCTACTCTTTTACAAACGAATAGTGGGGTTCACTGTCAGATTATAATGCTCACACGGCCGAAAGGGCGAGCATTTTGTTGTTACAAGAATTCGAACTCGTGACACCTTAACAACTTGGTCATGCCGAACTTCTGATGCCCATGCCACGAGTTACAACAATATTACTATCCGTTTTATTTTAGTTTAAAAGAAAGTGCAGATAAACTTATGGTTACGCTTAATTGAGATACACATTTTCTGGTTAGGCTTAATTGAGATACACGGCTTTAACTATTATTAAATTTCCGCCATGAAAATATAATTAATTAACACTTAGTACGAACCATAAGTTAAATATGAACCACTACTGGTCAGCTGTTTTCATAATCATTGAAGACCATAAACTATAGTGAAATCTGAGGTAGTGGTTTTAATTTTTATGGAGTTGCCTTTATTCGAAGGAAAAAGGAACAAGTTTTTATCTAAAGTAAGAGGTGGTGTTTGGTTCACGCAATATCGTTAAAAGACGCTTCAGGGACTATAGCACTAAACACGTTATTCCATCTTAATATATCTTCCTGACTGACATCATAAAGAAAATATATAGAGTTGACGTTCACTGTACGTTGTCTGACAGGAAAAATGAAACTAGAGATAAGAACATAAATATTTCTTCCCACGCGCATTACAAACCTCATGTTCCTGTAGACATGGAGATAGTACAACATGAAAACTGAACACTTGGGGCCTTGATGGCTCACAGCTTTATATTTAGAAGAATTGTTAGATACAGGGTGTTAACCATGAGTGATCTGTTTTTATGAACACAACGTTTTACAGAATATATCTTTACAGCTCATAAACCTTTACTATATGTGTTGAAAGGAAACAAATCTTGGCCTTGAAGACATTTCCTTAAGTCTTTTCTAAATTGTAGACGATGTTTGTATTTTATTTCAAATTTTAATTACTAGAGTTTGAAAACAGCTGCTCGCATAGACAATGCTATAAGTCACATACACATGATCACCATATGCAAGTCTGTTCCCATATAGGTGTGAGTAACTACCTTTTTATAAGATATATAAATGTATGCCACTACTTTATCTACCACACTTGTGACATACTATTAAACCGTTCACGTAACGTTAAATATATGTCGTTATTAAATACAAACCATTAATAAATCTCATTAATAGCTGTTATATTTTCATATTTTGACAGTTTCTTAGGCATCTTGTGTAATTATAATATGTTAGAAAACAACGATTTATAAAAAAAATATTAAAGTGATTTATTTTAGGGGTGTAACATGCATATTTTGACAGAATATTTTTTTGTTTTCTTCGGGTATGGTCCTGAAGAAGACAGACTCGTGTTTTGTTAAAACATGCTGAATATTTCCCGTCCTAAAATAAACCCTTTATTATGCTTATAAGTCGATGTTAAACAACTCATTATTATAATATTAGAATAATTTCCTCCCTTATACATCTTATTTTATTGTAAGTAAATAGTATTTATAAATGTTAGCTATTGATATTTTATTATACATTTTCTGCTATATTTGTAAATATCGTTGTTATTCTATCAACTGTTGATATTCAAACAAATATGTTATTGTACATAACTTTTGGTGTTAACGAATTATTAAACAAAATCTTTCACAGGTAATTTTTAATAGTACAATTGTTTTGATCTAAAACATCAACGTCGAATTTCCATATGTACATTTATTAATAAATCTTATCGAACTGTTATATATAGCTGTGGACTCAGCAGATAAACCGATGTGGCTTCACTATAAGAACATACACACTTTGCTGTAAAATACTGCATGGGTTTAATATTTCTCGAAATTATTCATTGTTCAATAAAGACTTAAAACAGATTTCCATGATGGGTTTATACACACCTTACTACAGTTTCAAGTTATGTATTAGTTTTGGTACATTAATTTATAAAAGTTTTAGTTCAGGTATTTTTATTTCGTCTCCAGGTTATAACTGATTTTGCTAAGCACGATCATGGAGCTTAGCAACTCCACGAAAGTAAATCGATACAGAGTATCACAAGCTTCCAACATCGTTGTTAGCTTCAGTAATCCCATAAGCAAGTTTTAGTGGTCTGTTGATGTGGAGAATTAAATATGCCTATGATTATAATTCACTTTTTTTTTCTTATTCGCCAATACGTGGTGTTGGTTAAACTATTCGAGATAAAGTAGAAGAGTTTGAAACCTTTAATCTCATCTTCGGGAAAGGCTAGTTTGGAATATGTTGCTCAGGTGTTCTTTAAGATGTCCAAGCGTCCAGTAGCAACAATGAAGTGGCTGACCCGTAAGGAAGAATTTGTATACGTTAGTGATATTTTTGTATTCACACACGCTGATTTATTATATTTTTATTTCATTGTTTTTCTTGGTTAATTAATTTGCTCATCGAGAAAATTGTGTTTACTTTCTTTTGTTTCTCGAGCGTGGTAATCTCATTAAAAGTTCTTCTCAACAAATTCGATCGAACATCATGTATTTGCAGAGATGTGCTTACCTGTGTGCACATAATAAAAATCAAGCTCCATGTTTTGTGCTGCTCTTAAAACTGCTTTTACCCTTATTAATGAAGAATATTCACCAAACATATTCGCCCTTTCAGTTGTGGGGGCGTTATAATGTTAATCCCATTATTCGTTGCTGGTGGGTGGCGATGACTAGCTGCCTTTCCTCTAGCCTTACACTGCAAAATTAGGGATGGCTATCTCAGACATCCCTCGTGTAGCTTTGTGCGAAACTGAAAACAAACCAAAAACTTCTCACATGCCTTTGATACACACAGACTTTGGCTTTAAGAAGTGAAAATTCATTGAAGCTGCATGCAGAGAAGTGGCGACATGGTAGGTATATATGGGGGCATGTATTTTTTATGGAGCGCTGAATGTGTGCTTTTTCATTATTTTGCAAATTCACATTAGACCGTCTGCTGCGTGCACCACAGGGAATCGAACCCAGTATTTTGGCGCTGTAAGTCTTTAGACTGTTATACAGCAGTAAATGATTCGAAATATAGTTAGAAGCTTGTGAAGTTTGTGCATCCAGCCTTCGTCAACTTCAAATTTTAGTTTCATATTTAGTTAACCATACCGAAAAAAAAATGTAGGTTCACTTACTGGGATTGAAATTTTCATACTGTAACCACAACCTTCATTTGGATTGACTTGAAGATGGTTTTAAATTCCGTAGTTGTTGTAAACTCTGTTGTTAACGTTTTACATGGTAAGTTATATTTTCCCTGAATGCTATTGTACACCGTGTTGTTAATTACTTCCATTCCTTGTTCGTATACCACATTCAATAAAATCAAGTAAATTTATGTAGGCCTAGTTCCAAAGGATTACTCTCAAGAATAACAAAAATCATACCGAATAAAGAGTTAGTGTAATTAATGTGTTTATCACTTATTAAAGTTCCGGTATATTACTGTTTTTTCCCTTAATACGTTTTAAGAATGAAGGGCTATTTTAAAACAATTATTAACATTTGTTTTATGTTAGTCATTTCTTTAGTTTGCGATGTTTTCGGGAACCAACTATTTCATGTAAGATAGACCTAGAAAATGTGAAACAGATAAATCAAATTTATTCATCAACATTTTTCATTATAATTAGATTTTCTTTAAAAATAATGTAATGTTGTTACAAAACAGTTGAACGATGTATATGTGTTTTCTAAAAACAAAGCCACTATGGGACATTTGCTGTGTGTACGGTGAAGAATGAAAACCCTGATTCTAGCGTTGTAAGTCCGAAGACTTACCATTCTCCAAACGAGGGAATAGGTGAGTGGTAGAGTTAGAGAGAGTTTAGCATAACACAGCAAACAATACATTTAGGAGATATATCTAACAAAACACAGTTATCAATGTTGTCGGTACGTATAGTTAAAATAAAAGTTCAGTGAGAAATACATGATTAGTGGATATGTTTAGCATAATACAGGGTATAATGCAATTAGATGATATTGTTGATATATTTCAGTGAGCAATAAGTTAAATCATTTATTTAACGTTGCTTTAAATTACAAAAATAGATTAGGACATTTTAAATACAATAATGTATTCACAGTTCAATTCGTCTGGTATATCAAATGCAAATTTTCAGTTATGTGGGACTCGTCACAAAACAACTGAACAAATGAGATTATTCTCTACGTTAACATACGGTCGCTGTATAGTTTTAGTATCAGTGATGTTAACTAAACACTTCTGGTTAATTATCTCATAGCGTTTTCACAATGTAAGCCTTAGGACATATTTTAACCTAAATATACGAATTGAAATATCTCTTTTCCGAATTATCCAGTACACATTAAAAAATTTCAAGAAATAGAAACGTGTTACAACACATGTAAGAGTGTTGGAAGTGTTAATTCATAATTATTATAAGTAACTTTACTATAAAGTACTGGACTGAAAAGACAACTAAAACTGACGCAGTGTTAAAAGCGAGCGGTCACTGATTGAAGGGAATATGTGTGTAGTATTATTGTAGCTACAAAAGTATAACGTATCAAACAATCTGTTAACATACAATGAATTTTAAAAGTTTTGTCTTTTAACAGTTAATAACTAAAACAAAAGAGGTTGACGGATTTTTTTACCAAACTTCAACTCTTCTATTTAAGATTTTTACTCAGATGCAATTGTATGCCAAAAGTAGCTCTCCCTGTCTTAAGTGGTTAGAGCACTCGACTCGTTATCTGAAGTTCACGAGTTTGAATCCTTGTCACACCAAACAATCGCGTCCTTTCAGTCGTCATTAAAACACTCGACTCGTTTGTTTTGTTTATTTTTGAATTTCGTACAAAGCTACTCGAGGGCTATCTGCGCTACTAGCCGTCCCTAATTTAGCAGTGTAAGACTAGAGGGAAGGCAGCTAGTCATCATCGCCCACCACCAACTCTTGGGCTACTATTTTACCAACGAATAGTGGGATTTCACCGTCACGTAATAACCACCCCGTGGTTGAAAGGGCAAGCATGTTTGGTCGAACCCGCGACCCTCATACTACGAATCGAGTGTGGGCTCGGCATGGCCAAGTGTGTTAAGGCATTCAACTCGTAATCCGATAGTCGCTGGTTCGAATCCCGGTCGCACCAAACATGCTCGCCCTTTCAGCCGTAAAAGATAAATCGAGTTAAAATGACTTTATTGATATGAGCCGATAACCAGGGGCGTAGATCCTGGGATGGATGGAGGGTATACATTCCCCCTTCATTTTAGGTCGGGGGTATGGTGCATATAATCATCTCCCCTATAGTTTGGTCTGTTGAATTGTTTTATTGCATCACAGGCCTACAAATTGTGTTTGTTCTTGTGATTCTCGTGTTCTTACCAATTGAATTACATAATTAGGTCTAGATGTAGGCTTTTTCAGTAACCGAAATGTACATCTTTAATATAGGCGTGCTTCTAAGCTTTTCGATCTAATTTATAGTTCGTAACTTCGTAAGTATCAGTCAGTAGGCCTAAGTATACATCCAAGTATCGTGGCAACAACATTACTCTGTAACTGCATGTTTACACCTTTCAGGTTCACGTAGTCAGAGATTACCAATTTGCAAATTGAACAGTCCACGTAAGTGGTTGCAAAAATCATCCCCCCCCCATCGAGTGTAAAAAATACCGATAACGATTTAAGATACAGTTATTTATTTACAATTTTCACTCAGATATAACTATTTTTATTATTTGACTAAAAATATAAATACCTCAATTTTAAATCTAGGTGGCAATTGTCATGATATTTACGTTGAAATAAATTTAACTTTTTCTTATTTATCACTGCAAAACGTATGTTCTTTTTCAGCTATCATTTTGAAGGTTGATAACCGCTAAAATTCGTGACCTTAACTCTGTTGTCTCCTAGAAGGATAGCGGTAGGCTTATGGTCTTACAACGTTAAACGCTGAGATGATGAGAAAGAAAATAGCGTATTGTGTAGCCAGGTGTTTAAGGCACTCGACTCCTAATCTGAGGGTCGCGGGTTCGCATCCCCGTCGCACCAAACATGCTCGTCCTTTCAGCCGTGGGGGCGTTATAATGTTACGGTCAATCTCACTATTCGTTGGTAAAAGAGTAGCCCAAGATTTGGCGGTGGGTGATGATAACTAACTGCCTTCCTTCTAGTATTACACTGCTAAATTAGAGACGGCTAGCGCAGATAGCCCTTGTGTAGCTTTGCGCGAAATTAAAACCAAACCTATTGTGTAGTTTTGGGCACTAAAGCAAACAAAAATTATTTCTTGGGAATGTTGTTGTGTGGCATTGCGCTTAAGAAAATATAAGTGTTGTTTTAACGAAAAATCAGGCAGTAGGTTATTTCCTTCTTAACTACCGAGAAGAAGAGAACCCTACATTTTTACCATCTCTATTAAAAAAAAACTATATTCAGGAATATAAACAAAAAGAACAGTTCTCTGTATACTATACATATAAAGTTATATTTTGTGAATAAACGTAATTTATAGGATTAAGTTTCATTCAGATTATCTCAGATGGCTTGATGATCTCTGGTATTATGAGTTAGGCCTGGTTGTCATTAGAAATTACAGTTGTAGTGTGATTGGCATAATGTCATATATTCTTATTTACTTCCCCTCATATGTTCTAAAACAGTGATGTAATTTGAGAGGGCAAAAACAAATTTTATAAGAACAAAAAGTAAGGTTTAAAAATCTGAAAACTTTAACTGATTTTGGTATTAGCTAATTACAATGTTTATTACTGACGTGAAAGTGCAAATTCTGCTATCCATTACACGCCTTAATATGCCGTAAAACATTAATTCTGGAAAGTAAAGTTTTAAATCACATTCTGATATTGTTTTAAAATGTTTTTGTTCCTTTGTCAATAATGGCGTTTCTAGTCTTTCTTGTGTACCATTAATTACTTACCAAATTTTAATTAATAGATGAAATACTAGCACAATAATTTTTAAAGTACATGAAAGTCCAATGTTTAACTACAAACTTTAACATTTTCAAATTAGCTGTGTAGAAACCAAAGGAATCCTTCCAGATGTGTTTTAAAAGTGAAATTAATACAAGATGCCTATTAAAACTTTACAAACACATTAGCTTGGATCTCACTTATCATAGCACTGTAATGAGTATAGGAAGAATTAACGATAAACATGCGAGTGAAATATTCCAGAAATCACAGCTGTTTTTAATGTTTGAAGTTATCGGGTACTAGATTGTTTGGTTTGGTTTGTTTTGTACATCGCGCAAAGCTACACGAGGACTATCTGTGCTCGCCGTCCCTAATTTAGCAGGATAAGACTAGAAGAAAGGCAACTAGTTATGATCACCCACCGTCAACTCTTGGGCTACTCTTTTATCTACTAATAGTGGGATTGCCCGTGCCATTATAACGCCACCACGGGTGAAAGGGCGTACATGTTTGGTGTGACGGAGATTCGAACCCGCGACCCTTGGAGGCTAAATCTAATTCTGTAAAATATTTGAGTTAAAAAACAATAATTGAAGATTGACGTTATACAGCTGATCGATTTTCTACTTACATATGAGTTAACGAAGTTCGTGTACATTTCAAAACATATAATTGTCATGGCAACCCAATGTCTTCAGGACTACAAACTACTACGAATTTCAGTTTCAGACTTTCGTGAGGTTTAAAGTTGTTCGAAAAGTATCTGAACTACTACTAAGTGAAATATATTTACTGATATTACATTACATTTTGGGTTTTACCTATGAGACCCAATTGACTTGAGTATTTCAATTTGAAACGTTAAATGAACTACTGTCAGTATTCATTACGATTGTTTACCACTTTTAAGAACCTGGTTTCTACATTAGTTTGCGTAATATTCCATAAACATTTAGAATTGATGTTTCTTGTGAATGATTTCTGTCAGATGTATTAAAAAACACCCACAAAAACGTCCCTTGCTTTAACTGACCAAATCTCTACCCCAGCACAACAAAAGCATTTACAAAATGATTTACAATAACGGTACATTAAAAAGTGTAAATGTAACAAGAGTTTTTTGTGAAAAGAAAAGCAGCATTATTTATGGACACGCAAAACATGTTTAATACTTTTCTGAGAAATGATAGCACGATCCGATGAAAGTTTGAGCAGGAGCTTTCCAAAACAAAAACTCCAAAGAACAGATTGGAGATCTATTCTTACAAAGTGACTTACAATACTCCAGAGAAATGTTTTATACGCCTTAAGGTGTGGCCGAAATCAAGTTTAGTCACTGCAACAGATGTACTCCTAAAACAAAAAAAATTCTCACTTTGGCCTTTTTATCAACCAGTATCTTCCAACGATTCCTTTTTATCGTTAGCCAGATCTCCTGACTTGTCTAAAGATATGTCAATAATTGAAAAGTTTTTATGTCGAAAAGGAAATTATTTTAATTTCATTAAACGGTAAACAAACGTATCTTTTGGATAATTTATGTTTTCCATGTTTTAATTGATTGCGTTTTTAGTCATGACTCAAGTCTAAGAGGGGCATAAAAACAGTTTAAAAGATTAAAATAGTTGTGTGTTTTACAGGTTTTGTAAGATTGAGGCAAAATTTTACGTTTTAGTAGAAGTTTTAGGGATATTCAGAAGAAGGCATACGAAACTAGTGCTATTGGGAGAATCCCCACTCCTTCAAAAGAGATCTCAGATAGCTCAAGACGTTATCTGTGCGTTATAACTGAAAACTCGGTAGAGATGCTGTATCTGATACAGCTGTAAGTATAGGTGTGAAACTTACCTTCGAATAGTAAGATACACATTCGCAGGAAGTGACCACAATGTGCGTGATATCTACTTAAAAATCGTCGATTAGGAAAGATAACCCAATCAACAGACTGAAACGGATATCAGAATCGAAACATTTGGATGAACCAAACTGGAGTATGATGTTCTTTATAGATGCATTACAAATTGAAATTGTTTGGCAACAACAAACAGCAGTTTGTTGCGACTTGTTTCAAAAACGTCTTTCTGCCAATTCTCGCTTGATGTATCGGAGTCATCAAATCTTCGTATTAGGTGGTGAAGGTACATCTCAGATTTAGTTGAAACAAAAACACTTTTTTATAATACATAACTTGATGTTTACAATGTGCTGTATTTTAAATGTTCTGGCTTAATCGTGTCTTTCTTGAAAACTGCTTGACTTATACACATGTGAGTGTGTGTGTGTGTAAAAATACAACAGATAAAAATGTGTAATTTTTTGTTTTTCACATCATCTGAAGTTCTGAAACTACATTCCACCACACATTATAAATATAATTCAGATACGGTGCCATATAGAAAATGTTTCATATACATGGATACATAAGAATAAATTATTAATTGTCTTTTCTGCATATTTTCAATAGGTGTCACTTTATTTTATATTCTGATGCACACTGGCAGATTCATAGACATCATAGAAAAAAATATTGTGTTTAGAACAACATACATATCTGGTATACATATATAGTACGTTGCAGCGATCTGTGTTCGGGGATACCATATATATAACTAGCTCAGTGGTTTATATATTCAACATTGCCCTCAGTTTCCAATAATTCTACAACGATTGCGCTTTTAAATAATTAATATTACTATTTCCTCATTATTTACTGTCTCCCCTGAAACAGCGGTAAGTACAGATTTACAATGCCCAAATCAGAGGTTAGATTCACTTCGGTGAATACAATAGATAGCCCCATGTGGCCTTGCCATAAAAAAACACAAACACACACTATTTCCTTCAAAGCTTGTTATTATGTTTAAGTTACCAAGACTTTAGGAAAGCAACTTACATGTATTAGTAAAAGTAGCCATGCACGGCTAGGTGGGTTAAGGCGCTCGACTCGTCATCTGAGGGTCGCAGATTCGAATCCCCGTTGCACCAAACATGCTCGCCCTTTCAGCCGTGGGGGAGTTATAAAGTGGCGGTCAATCCCACTATTCGTTGGTAAAAGAGTAGCCCAAGAGTTGGCGGTTGGTGGTGATGACTAGGTGTCTTTCCTCTACTTTTACACTGCTAAATTAGGGACGGCTAGCGCGGGTGGCCTTCGTGTAGCTTTGCGCGAAATTCAAAAACAAACAAACTTATAAAAGTTGATAAATGTAGTTTTGAAAATGAATCAATTCATGTTTCATTCTATAACTCTTGAAACTTTAGAACTACGTGAGTAATTATTGTTCTTACGTGTCCATATGTTACAATTACGTTAATTTTAAGTTAACTTATAAAAGTTGATAAATGTATTTTGAAAATGAGTCAATTCATGTTTCATTCTATAACTCTTGAAACTTAAGAACTACGTGAGTAAGTATTGTTCTTACGTGTCCATATGTCATAATTACGTTAATTTTAAAGTCTATAGGAAAGGAAGTATAAAACAATATCTTCTTCATTATGATGGGCTTTAAACACAAAACTATTCAGACAACATAAGATACAAGTAAAACTAAGGTCGAAAGTATATTGTATTTGAAGCTTGTAAATAAAGGTTAAATCTATTATCCATTTTTTACCTATCGATGTATGAGCCCTGCATTTTAAAATAACAATATATTCCCGTAATTACACAAGTTTATATGTATAGGTTATTGAATTATAATTATATAATCTATTTTCTTATTATAATTAATAAACTTTACAAAATGAGCTTCACTGTTTTCAACTAGTTGAGTTTTTGTAAAACATAAATAATTCCAAAATTTTACAAATTTTGCTAAACGATACGTATTCTCCTTATCATAAAGTAAAATAAAAATATTAAACACTGCGATTATAAATGTGAGCTCATTAAAATTTGAAGGGAAGGAAAATGCATTTATTTACTCATCTTGTAGTTAAATTTCCCTAAAAAAACATCCAGGTTGAATCTCTTAGTAAAGAAGACTCAGGTTATGGTGGAGGAAACAAGGAGTAATTTTAGTTGTATTAATATTGTTGCCCTGGTCAGGTAAAAAAAAAAAAAGGATAAGGTAATCATGCGCCGAAAATAAAATAGTCCCAAACATTCTTTCAATCTGAAAAAGTAGTTAGAAGTGTGTGTAAAAATCAAAATGTACTGTACCAACTGTTTAGGGTAAATATTTGAACGAGTAACACTCATGCTATCGATACGTCTTAATTTAAATGCTTTTTGTAAAGAATCAGCTAAGCCTACCCTTGACTAAATGCTTTATTGAATTGTATCGTTTGATACATATTGTGAAAAATATCATTTGAATTTCTATAAACCAATGTGAGACACACAAATTTAAATGTCTTCTTAATAAGGAATTTTTTTCTTAAATCTATTGAGTAAGCACGATTTGTGTGCAAACAAACAAAAATATTCCAAACACAAAATATTCTGTCAATTTATGATACATTTTATTTTCATATTATTTTCATATATATATATATTTATTTTCGTGTATATTACACCAAGAACTACCATCATGAAATATTGATTATAATTCTTCAGAACTTGTTTTGCTTCAAAGAGGGTTGGTTTCCTGTAGAAAGTAAGATTTATAAAAGGCACCTTAAACCTAACGAAAAAAAAAATTAAAATCTAATTTATTGAAGATATGTAGCCGACAAATCAATGAGTTGCTAATTAAACAAATAAACCAGCTTTATACATCTTTAGATACCGTTAATATAACCTTTCAGTTTTTACTGCTGAAGTTGGATTAAAACTTCAAAATTATTGTAATTTGAGTTTAATTTCAATTAACTCGACATAAAACAATTATCCTACATTCGTTGTTCATACTTTATCAATTCTTTAACATCAGCACTGGGCAGAACGTAACCTGCTGAAATAAAAATAAATGTGAAGGAGTTACCTGTTTTAACCATTTGCACCGCTTTACAGTAGTATGTTGTCTGTAATTTAGTCAGTAGACACTAAAATGATGTAACAAAAGGGATCTTTAACATTGCAATTTGTATTGTCGTGATGTCACTAAAACATGTGCATGCGAAGAATCACGAGAAGAATTATGTACTCTGTAAGCTGCAGAACATGTCATATGGACTTCAAAAGCAAGAAATTAAAATATTTGTTAGTATAACTTTTGGTTTTAGTTAATTTTAAAATATAACACTTTCGGGGATCCTGTGCAAGTATATCTAGTTTTAATTAACACATTTTAAAGTCAAACTTTAAATTAAATAAATACATCTGATGTCATTGTAAATACCTGTCCTCAGAATTCTGTTTAGTTTACATTTCTTTGTTTCTTTCTTTACTTTTTTCACGACACTGAACGCTTTAAGTACTTCGTCTGTTAGAACTGGAAAGTGTGTTTCTATTGCAGTGTTTTCACTACCCTATCTGTTAGAACTGGGAAGTGTGTTTCTATTGCAGTGCTTTCACTACTCTATCTGTTAGAACTGGGAAATGTGTTTCTATTGCAGTGCTTTCACTACTCTATCTTTTAGAACTGGGAAATGTGTTTCTATTGCAGT
The DNA here is from genome assembly GCF_004210375.1 of Tachypleus tridentatus. Taxonomy (NCBI): domain Eukaryota; kingdom Metazoa; phylum Arthropoda; class Merostomata; order Xiphosura; family Limulidae; genus Tachypleus; species Tachypleus tridentatus. Next base: position 139,060,681 of record NC_134831.1, on the reverse strand, counting down.
ACTTTCACTACCCTATCTGTTAGAACTGGGAAATGTGTTTCTATTGCAGTACTTTCACTACCCTATCTGTTAGAACTGGGAAATGTGTTTCTATTGCAGTTCTTTCACTACCCTATTTGTTAGAACTGGGAAGTGTGTTTCTATTGCAGCTTCTCTGATCTTGTTTAACCTATAACAGTAAATATTCTTTCTTCTTTGAAGTGAGTTATAGTCGTTAAAAGTGTTTCTTTTGTTAGTATCGATTCTCGGAACTTTCAGCGTGATTTGAAGTTTTAATTGGTTTAATAACTGCCTAAGATACTTTTATTTTATTACGGTTCTCTCTTTACCTGCTTCATTCAAGTACTACCTTATAATATTTAAAAAAACTGATTTGATCAAACATTTAATGCCTTACCCTAAATTACACTTATACGTTTTAGCGGGAACAAATTTCATGGAATGTATGATTTTGACTTCGCTCAGTTAGTTGTTTGCTGGTAAGGTGTTTTTTTATTGTTTGATTGTTACTCTATAATTGGTTATCCTACAACTCTATTGAAGAAAATAACGTAATATTATTTATATGTATTATATAGAGCGTAAGTGATGGCAAACAACACCAACAGTCAACCAGTACTGGATTTTTAGACTTTAAAAGGCGGAATATTACATTATTGTGGCGCCTCTGATAAATCACAATAAAACGTTTAGATATGTTATTCGTTGAAATGACACACTTTTATGGAACAGATTATTTTATTCAGAACTATTCAGGGTCAGTTTTATGTCATTCTCTGTATTGTCAATAATCAAATGAACTCTTCATTATACTGATATTTAGTAAAACTAAGATAATTATTCAACTCTTGCTTTTGTTTCGAGTAGTTTCTTTCTCATGACGTAATTACAAAATCGATACGTCAATCTTTACTTTCACTTGAACGCTCTGTTGTTGCACATATAAAGACGTTTAAAAGTGAACAACTTATTTAAAACCTAAACCTGTCAAGAAACAAAATTGCAAGAAACCCAATCAGCATAGTGCATTTATAAGGTTTGGTTTAAATTTTGCGCAAAGCTACACGAGAGCTATCTGCGTTAGCCGTCCGTAAATTCATATACTTTCATTTAAATATATTGTGAAATATCAAATGATATAAAATGCTAGTTTATAATACTTTTTTATTGTTAAGTTTCTACTAGGTTTAAGATGCAATTAATAAGCTTGACAGTTGATATAAGAAAACTTTACTAACCTGTATTATACTGTCTGTGCTGTAAATGCATAAACCTGTTTACAGCACTCTCTAATGTTTTAGCTTGTTGTATTAACTTGTCATATTATTCGATAACTAAATATTTTATGATTATCATTGCTGCTTAGCACAATGATGCTACATTGTATCTACTGTCATTTTTTATGGTGAACTTGTGCAGCGACATCTATTTAACAAGTTTTGATTTTCTGCGTGGGAAAAATAATAATTTATGTATTATAAACTGAAGCTTGTATGGTCAATTGTGTAATAATTTAAAGACATTTCACTACACGTATAAGATCATTTCGACATTAGGTACAAGGGGTTAAATGATAAAAAAATGGTTTCTCATGGAATTCGATCAAAGAAGAAGGAAAAATACTGAGTAAATTGGCAAGTTTAACCTTTTATTCAACAGGTAATACCGGATTAACAAAGAAGAGTACTTTATAATATACTGTGTACTTCTAACTATAGAAATAATAAATAATATAACAGTAGCTGTTATACTACACAATGTATTCGTTTTAAACACTTGGACTGAGTAATATTGGTACATGTTACACAGATTTTAAAACTTTTCAAATTCAAATTCAGAAATTACGTTTTTTCCCTAAGGTTGCTTCTGTTAAACCACATCCAAAGGTGAATGGGTGGAAACCCGAGCAACTGAGATCACAAACTAATAATTGTGAAAGCGTGTGTGTTTTTCTTATAGCAAAGCCACAACGGGCTATCTGCTTAGCCCACCGAGGGGAATCGAACCCCTGATTTTAGCGTTGTAAATCCGGAGACACACCCCTGTACTAGCGGGGGACCATTGTGAAAGCAATCCAGATCTAGGACAATGACAGTGAATGTTTGGGTGAATATGGCGATTTGTTTATTGAATTAAATTGATGTTTGAGTCAGACAACAGTAACCCGATACCACAGATACAGGTGATGTACAGTCAATAAAACAAGCACTGCACATTACTCTTTGAAGCACTAGGAATGTAGCTAGTGTTGAAATGCAGCAAACTATAATAAGCGATTGTACAATAGTTTACAGTGCGAATGGTCACGCGGAAGGTGTTGGGCATGCCAAGGTTCTGAGTTGATTTTAGATACGAGGGAACATGATGACCCACATTGATACATTCTGCTCTCACAAATAAATGAATGCTTAAATGCACTGGAAAATGTTCGTAGGCTCAACATGTTAGACCTGGCTCTGAGCTAACAGATTAATTAAGTTTATGAAAACAAGTATAAATCTTTTTTAGAACACAAAATGGCCTTTATAGAACCTGTTTTATGCCATAAGGCCTGTGTACCATGTCTGTCATCATTAATAGGTTCAACGACAGATGACTGATCTGTGTAGAGTCATGAAATTTGCATAGCCTACTGGCAGATGAACAAAATGAAATTGTTTATCTTTAGAAATTCTGAGGAAATACATTGATGTGAACTTTAAGCCTATGGCCTGAGGTAAAAAGTAACAACCAGTCAGTATTAATTTGTGGATGCTTCAACATGTACATACCTTGTATTGAAACAACATGTAATGGAAATAATATGTTCTGCTGATGAAATTTCATGATCAGAGACAAGAAACCGGCACTTATACAGTGGATAGATTGATTTGAAATATTTATTTAAGAAACATAACCGATGAATTTATACATCTTTCTTTTACCAGTGCAAATTAGTTTAGTTTCCATAATATCTAAACAATGGTGGAAAACTCATGCGTATTTGAATGACAGCTGTGGTAGCTGTGGCCATTTGCCAATGATACAGTGGAGATCAGTGTTTTATGTTGGCTTGATAAGTTAAGGGGTTGCTTGAGAGACACTTCTCAAAGACATAAATGAACAAGAAATCGAAGTCACTTAACCAAGGCAATAATTTTGAAGCTTCATATCGAAAATTAACTTTTATAAGAAATTGTATTTGTGATTGGATTATTACAGCTTCCAAACTTATACTTCCAGCTAAACTTCTGTAAGTCAGAAATTAAGTTGAACAAGCATTTTCAATATTGACTTTTCTTTATTATATCACACATTATATCATTCTTTTAATTTACCAGAGTTTATTCACCTTACGATTCTCTACCGTGAAGCAGTATTATGTTTTGGCAATTTTAAGACTTGAATCCTGGAAGATTCAGTGGTCTCTGAAACTTACAAGGTTGATCTGACCTTTCTAACGTTCCAAGAGAAGCTAGTGAAGAAAGATGTATCCTTAGTATTTAATATACAGGTTTTCACAGAATTCACAAACAGGCTAGTCCTGGAGTTAGAATAACCTGTCTCACTGCCATCGATATCAGCAACTCCTCCATTTGTAAAGTCACTAATATCTGGGCAAATAACTACTTTCTATTCCCGCTATTTAGATTGTACCATGCATGCGTACTGCAGAGCCAGATCAGCCCATTCAGTTAAAGACACAACCCATGAAAAACGAGAGATTAGCAGAGAAGTACGTAAAAAAATATGGTGCAGTTACACGTTAAGAATATTTTAAAGAATCCCAGTTATTATAATCGTAATTATGAGTTTTAAACACCCAAACCATTATATCACAGAGCCAAAAGAAAAATTGTCAACAAACTATACATCAAAACTTCAAACCTCAACGTTTGAGTTTTATTTTTTTTATTTTTAAGTGATTTGAACAGTAAAACTAGATAAAAGTTCCTTATGTATCAACTCTTACTCAATAGAATTTTGAAACTAACCTTGAATCAGCTATATGGAAGAAATATAATGATGGCATTTTCGGTTTATGGAAACGTGGACTCTCTTCTTATTTTGAATTCTGTGAATTCCTAAATAATCAGCACCTCAACATAGAGCTCAAACTCATACGTGCTAATAATGTTCGGAAGTCTATGCTATTTCTTGATACCATGATTACAATTGAAAACAACAAACTTATTATTACTGTTTGTTCCAAACCATATGTTAAACCTGTTATTCTATACTATTACTCACACAAAATTTTAAACGGTTTGTCGTTATTCTATCAACATAAAATAATTGGATAAAAACTCCAGCATCAAAGATGATAAAACCCGAGCAAGGAAAAACCTACAAATAATTATATTGTCTACTGTCTGATTAAGTTACATTATTAAGACATTTCAAAGATTAAATTTAAAAGATTCTTGCAAACGGCAGTACAAAAGTAACATCCATAAGAAAACACTTTCGTGTGTTAAGCCTTTTGTAAACGGATTTTTAACTACACATTTCCGTCAAGTGATTAGGGATCTGGTTTAAATAGCCACACCATAAAAATACCAATTAAAAAAAAACACAAAATATATAATAACTCCTTCAGCTTTAAATAACAAAACTACACGTAAATGCAATCGATCAGAAAAAATTATATACACTTAAGAACACTATTTGTGAAATGATATGCACATGGTGTTGAGCCATATATGAATGTTTCAACGAATGTGTTTGTATCACTGGCAATCTTTATAATAAAAAAGTAGCCACGGAATAACACGATATACTTAATATACGGCCCAGCATGGCCAGGTGGGTTAAGGCGTGCGTCTCGTAATATGAGGGTTACGGGTTCACATCCCCGTCGCACCAAACATGCTCGCCTTTTCAGCCGTGGGGGCTTTATAATGTGACGGTCAATCCCACTATTAGTTGGTAAAAGAGTAGCCCAAGAATTGGCGGTTGGTGGTGATGACTAGCTGCCTTCTATCTAGTCTTACACTGCAAAATTAGGGACAGCTAGCGCAGATAGCCCTCTAGTAGCTTTGCGAGAAATTAAAACAAACAAACAAACAATAAATAAGATACATCATATTATATGAAACTTTTAGAGGTTTCTGATAAATTTCTTGACATCAAAATGAAGGAATCGTTTCTTATTTAATCCAAATGTCTTTTTGTTAACAGACAAAACACTGGGTACAGTGTTTATTATATTTCTTGAATATAATTTCAGTTCTTCAGTCAGCACTGAACACTTTCAAAAACTAATACAAATGGATATTAACATTAGAATTGAAGCTAAACTGAGGACAAGCTAGAGATGAATGACAGAAGAAATGCAGTGTGTGAAACATACCAAGTGTTTGGTCTCTTTTTATATTAAATAAGTTAATATTTCTTGTGCACCTAAAGTTGTTCATACTTAAACACAGCAGCACACATGTATATTTAATGTATAAAGAGACCAGTGGCTAACATTATAGTTTCTTTGGTAAGTAATCCAGTGGGTTATTTCATGTGTTATTTTCCTATGTTACACAATTCTCTTTTTAATTATTATTTGAAACGTTAATAATGTTTGAATTTTCTATTCTTAAAGTAATACAAACATATATTTCTGACTATTTTTTTCACTTTACATTAAAGAATATATACAGCACAAAATATTTTATATGCATTGGTCAGGCTGACTATAGTAAGTTGACGAAACAGCTGTTTGTGACTTGGTTGGTTAAGGTAACCGTAGTTAGTCAGTACACAGAAAGCTGTTTAACCAAAAGTTTTGGTATCTTAGACCTTATTGTGAACTTACATGTTGAAACTCCATATAGCGTTTATAAAAAGAATGGAGCATGCTACACACACAAAAAAAAGAAAATTGGAATTGTCCAGTCTCTAAAAGTTTTGAACCTGTTACAAATAATTACAGTTTTGCTTTATAGACTACCCAGGTGTTGAAGGAAGGTAACATGGTCCTGGTGTTAATGTCTTTGGTCTGCTGAATCTTCTTTTCAATTTCTCTATGTCACTTTGCTCTTATCACATTATCTCATGGGACATGTAATTTTCGTTTTACATCAATAATTGGAAACGGGACGTGTAACTCTATTAAGCAACGTAGTACATATTAAGAAACATACTTATGAGAAGGAAACTAAAAACGATATATCTAAATGACACTTTTCCCTCCATGTATCGGATTGTCGTACGCCTAACGACTGAATGTTTCAACCTCATTTCAAGTAAGCATCATGTTGAGACAATCGTTGTTGCATGTTCAATTATGGGTTTTATAGCAGTAGGAGTTAAAGACTGGAATCAATAAAATAAGTCCTGATAATGACAAGAAACAGGTCTCATAACATTAATTTATCAGCTATATTTATGCAAGCGAGCCTTATCGACGTACTGACGCTAAACAACTCGATAGACAGTTATGAAAGTATAGTCAAGCTGATGACCTAGGAGCTACATTACGTTCGTTGATACGGATTCTCCCCCAATTTGGAAAATCTGATTTCTAAACTGTCGTGTGTTTTTTCTTCACTGCCATATAGGTTTGATATTTTCATAATGACAGTCTCTATGAAAGACTCGTACTGCAATACACCATTGCAGGCAATCTTACAGACTCAAGCTGTGAGAGGTGATCATCTACAGGCTGGGTCATCATACTTCATATTATTCCATCGCTAGATGAGAGATTCCGTGTGATTTATTCTGTGTAGATTCTTACATTTATCTTTCTTTTAAAGTTTCTAACACAAATAAAACTAAAAACTAGAGAGAAGCTAAACAAAATGAGTTTAGACTCTATCTTGTACAATACCATTTGTAAATAATTTGAGTCTCTTGGAAATACTCTTTGAAAGGTACAAGTTGAAATTAAACTTTGAGAGACATTTCTTTTTGGTTATCGAAAAATTCTCAGTGGATAAAACTTCAGAATAACAAGAATTTTGGAGTTCACTTGAGAACGAAATTTCTAATAACACACAATGTAGCATTAGTATTATCGTATCAGTAGTATCAGACTCACAGTTAAGGGACTTTACTTTTCTCAACTACTTTTATTAGGTTGACACATATCTTTGAATAGGATATTAGGGTCTTTAAACAGTAATCTACCAAAGGTAATGTTAGATTTCTATACAACTAAGATAAACAGAATAAAGGGACAATATGACGTTGTGATATCAATAAAAGTAGAATATGAAAAAACTTTTCTTGCTAAATGATGAAATTTACTATGATAACTCGAATAACATTGTAAATTATCTCTGTTTGCTAGAGTTTTACTTTATATTTTAAACCACGAGCATAACTTAGTGCTGTAGGTGCTTTGTTCATGGCAGTATTTGTGCACGTTTTATAGTTTTGTCTACTGAGAGAATTCTAACCCTTCATTTAAGCGTTGTTATCTATAAAATTACTTCTGTCCCATTGAGGAACTGTTCATGGCAGATATGACTTATACGTATTTAACATTAGCTTTAACTTAAATACGGTCATAGTTTATTTACAACTTGTTAATTCCTTTATCAGATATTACAGTTACACTGTATTACACAGTTTTAGTTAGCGTGTCTCCTGTGGTTGGACTTATAATTCATATGTGGTGGTATACGAAGTTATCTATTTGTATTTTATATGTATGGCAAAACTACCAAGGCAATCTGCTGATGTCCCTAATTTTGAATTAGTGCCTAGAGGCAAGTCATCTTGTCACTAGTATTCTACTAGCAGCAACCATACTAAATGGTTGATTGCTACTTTTATAACGCACTCACAGATTAAAATGTGAGGAATATTTTGTAGTATCGAAAGGATTAAAACCAGGTTCTTCAATTCCGAAATCCAAATCTCTACCAATCATCACAAAATGAGTTTTGCAGTTCATTCCTCATTATTATATATTATTATTACTAATAATATATATTATTATTATAAAATAATGCTCTTTTTTAAAATTCCGGTTAGCGAGAAAAGCACAATTGAACGAACATCCTTTGAAAACACAGCAAAAACACTGCTACAAGTCAGTTTCTATTTTACTTTCTCACCTGTTTCCACGTTTATGTTCAAATGTATTACCATTTTGTTGTGATTTCGTTTCCTATGCATTCAAAACAGCAAATTTGTGTTCATCAGAATAAGCAGAAAATGTAAAATTGTGGTATTTTACTCTTATCAAAAATAGAAAATACTTCTCAAGAGAAAACTTTTCAAAACCACGAGGCGATTGGATATTTTACTTTTGCAATTGTCTTGTCAGTAGAAAAATATTAACCAAGTTACATTACAAGTAAGTGCCTTTACTGTTCGTTGAGGAACATTTTACGAGAGCAAAACATTTGATTTTATTTTTAGAACCATATAATTGCCTTTTTATACATTCTCTTAGTCGTTGTTGACGAGGGAATGGACGTTTACTTTGGAGAATAGTTAAGACAGATATCTATTCATCAAGCTTTCTACATGAAGTACATGTATATTTATGAAATTATTAACATGTTATTATTGTCGTTTTTTGTGGTGAAAGCTAAACAATGGACTATCTGCACTTGTTCGCCGCGAGGAAATCGAAACTCCAGATACTGACATTTTAAATCCGTAAACTTACTGCCCACCAACCAAATTACAGTAGTTTTTGTAGATATACATAACTTTAATATTAAGGATCAAAACATTATTTACATATATTGCTGTACAATAATATATCTTGAATGCAGCAATTCTGTAGATCACTGTAGTGAATCAGCACTGCAGATCAAAGTAAAGCAAATTAGTTTATTTTTTATCTTCTCAATGCAACGAAACGTTTTGACTACAGATGTCTCTTTTCTTTTTCACACATTTAGTGATTAATTTATTACCAATTTTGAATCAAGGGTATAAAAAAAATAGCGTTTTAGCTCCATAATGTCTACCTCAAGGCATTGCTTAAGAGTCTTTCATATATACCAAAATGTGATAAAAAAATAATAATCTTTAGAGAAACGTGACTTTCATCACGTGTTGGGCTTAATGAACTGCCTTAGTTCGACAACTTTGAGTCATTTCACACCTTGTGCATCATTCATTTGTACACGTTCCTAACATTTTGCTTTTTGTTATATGGTTTTCGTCATTATACATATACAGTTGCGTCAATGCAGCTAATATCTATCTGTATATTTTACGTGATATATACCTATTTTACCCTTTTGTGTAATATAACATAAATTTATAACTGGTTATTTGCCAATTGGGGATTTATGAAAGACCGAATCTGCGCATCTGTTTAGCTCAAATCTTGCTCTTTCTGTTTCATTGTAATCCATTGTTGGAAAATAATAAATGTTAGTTTCACCTAAAGCTCATATATAATTAACTGCAATTTATAAATTCTACTGAGCTAGCGACAAATCAATGTATAAATAATATATGTTGTTTTCCTCTGACTCATTAAAAATATTAAATGAAATTCAATAATTTTATTTTAATAACACAGTTTTTTGTTACTTTTAATTCTATTTATTTTCAACTATGTCCTGAGCACCACGGGTATCGAAACCCAGTTTCTAACATTGTAAATCCTCATACATACTGCTGCACCACTAGGGAACAGTTTGTTGACCTTCCATAATTTTCCATTCATAATAAAAAATGAGAATTATATATATAAACAGGCTTTTGTGAATGACATTCTAGGCTGAGATATATTGTAAAATATTGTATTTATAAATATGCATTTTACATTAATAACTATTTCAAACTGTTAGTTATTAAGTATTTCAAAATATTTTAAATAAATAAACACTTAGTTCATCACTGTTCGAAATTTAAATGTTAAGGTAAAACAAGCGTTGTCTAGTAAAATGCATTTCCTCAGGTTTAAATAAAAGAATTATTAAAGTTTGTAGCCAACAAATATGAAGTAAAAAGAATCTAACTTAATTATTACGCTCGTAATGAAAAAATAGACATATGCTGAGTCATCGTTCAATTGGTGTATTGAGCTTTCAGAAACGATTCATGTTTACTACTGACACGCCTAATGATATTATTTCAGAAAATCATACAAACTGTAAAAAGGTTTAAAGCACCATTACTGTCTTTTAAATAGGTTTTCAGTAGAGCTTCAAGATCCTACCATTCGTACCAGACCTTATCAAGTAGCCCGGTTTAAAAATTAATCATTAGCACTTCATCTACCTCATCTGATATATGATCTTATTTATACAATAATTTCGAAACGAGAATAAATAGGTTATACTGGAGACAGATCAAAACCTGGAAGTTTTCTCAACTCCACTTGATCCTACTTACACAGACCTTTTTGACACTGGTCAAGGTTGCATCAGTGCTGTAATTTCATTCAGTATTATTTGCAAGTTCATTGCATAAGATAGTCATAACATCCATTTTACTGAGTTAAGAGCGAATTCGTCTTGACGGTTTTAATTTTTATAATTTAGAAATAACTGTTTTAATTAATTTTATGCTAAATTGTCGCTCTCGTTTTCTCATTGTAAAGCACCACAGCTCAGTATTTAGAGTTAATGTTGAGCCTGTAAAGAAATGTTCACGAATTGTGAGCTCCAACATGAAAACCTGATCAGTGGCACTTTTGATGACACTTATCCTACTGCGTGCAATGATATATTTTTGAGAGGCCACCTTCTTTCGATGTGTCCCGGTACGAGATAAAACAAGAAATTGTAGCACTTGAAATGGTTCAGACATTTTGGCGACATCAAATCGATTATCAATCGATGATATATTCGACTGTGCAGTCTTTGGGTTTTATAAACAACGTGAATCAATGACAGAAAAGCATAACGTATATTATTATCGAATTATATTGCCTCTAATTAATCACAAAGCTACCCAATAAACTAACAGTGCTCTTTCCATCTTGACTTTCGAAACCCGATTTCTAGCATTGTTAAGTCCACAGACGTACCGCTGTGGCTCTGGGGGTAGTCTGTTATTTAAAAAATATTCTTGTCAAACATTTTACTTATCACATATATGCACTATTGGTAAATATTTTACAAGTTTCTAACCTAATGAAAGAAAAGGTAATCTTCAGTATCCGGGTTTTATTTTGTATTTGAATTTCGCGCAAAGTTACACGAGGGCTATCTGCGCTATCTGTTCCTAATTTAGCAGTGTAAGAATAGATGGAAGGCAGCTAGTCATCATAATCCACCGTCAACTCTTCGGCTACTCTTTTACCAACGAATAGTTGGATTGTCCGTCACATTATAACGTTCCCACGGCTGAAGGGCGAGCATGTTTGGTGTGACTGGAATTCAAACCCTTGACTCTTAGATTACAAGTCGAGTGCCTTAACAGCCTGGGCATGCCGAGCCTCAATAACCGAGGTATTTGAAATTATTTTAAGCAGAAGCAGAGTAATTAATATACGATAGTCTTTTTTCTTATTATTAACTATAGTTTTATGTGCCAGCAATACCAAGCGTAGGGTGTCCTTATACTCGATTCGATTCCATTACTCATTAGGACCTCTACCAGCTTACTCTCGAATTGAAATTATTCTACACAAGATTAGAGTACATTAGCAAGATTAGAGTAAATTAAGCTACGAGACCTTGAGCGTGGTCAAGTACATAAATCGATAGGGTTTGATCCCTTGAGTCCAAAAAACGTAATTAGATCTCAAATTGGTCAACAGATGTTGGAGCTAGAAGCGAAAAGTTTTTACCTTAATGACCTGCTATGCTGTGGCTAGAAATACAGCGCAGTGTATCAGCTTTTAATCTTCTGTTACTTATTACCTTTATGCACACTTGGCCCGGCATGGCGAAGTCTGTTAAGGCGTTCGACTCGTAATCCGAGGGTCTTGGGTTCGAATCCCGGTGGTACCAAACAGGCTCGCCCTTTCAACCGTGGGGGCGTTATAATGTGACAGTTAATTCCTCTATTCGTTGGTGAAAGAGTAGACCCAGAGTTGGCGGTGGGTGGTGATGAGTAGCTGCCTTCCCTCTAGTCTTACACTGCTAAATTAGGAACGGCTAGCGCAGATAACCCTCGAGTAGCTTTGTGCGAAATTTAAAATAAATTGTATACAGTTACATGGAGAGATTACAAACAAAGCAAAGACCGTCAGAAACAAAACGCATAGGCAGAAGAACACGCGCTGGTTGCTCGTTTCTAATTAATTAGCACGAAGAACTCAAATGAGGTGCGTTATTCTAATTATTCTCATTATAAGAAATATTACAGGATACAAACAATAAAGAGGGATATTAAAACGATTTTGAAGCCTTACATATTGTTGAAGTCCATGTCGCCATACCCGATAATATTCAATCTGCGCATCTTGACACAGTCTTACAATTTTTAATGTGAAATATTACTCCTTCATAATATTACGTTCCATTGCAACTTTATATTAGCTGTGGCCGTCAGATGACATTTGAATTTTCGGAATGTCTTCATAGAAAAACTTTACATCTGGGGGATGGAGTTGCATTAACGCATTTGTTTTACACCATATGTGATCTTAGTTTATAAAACACATCAAATGTAAACTTTAACAAAATTACACACCCAAGAAGTCAAGCAATTCGGATGATCAAACCTTTAACACGAAAAGTTGACAAGAGTAATTTTTCCAAAGAAATTTAACATTGGGGTTCTCCCTTCTCCCTAGTTTACCAATCTAAAATAAGTGATGACTATTGCAAATATTCTGTAGGTAGTTTTGTGCAAATATACGAAACAAAACAAATACCTGGAACTTTTCGAACTCAGGTATTGTATTGTTTCTTTATCAATAATTCATAGTTGATGGGAGCATAAGAAGCAAAATAGATGCAATATTCTTCAGATTGTTTATTGGTTGCAATTGTACATCGTATATTCAGGGTATAGTACACACCACAGAGTACTTTCTACAATATTGAGTGTATGATATCATTGGTAGAAGAAAATGTTTTCGTGATTGTTTAGTGTTATTCAAATTATCCTCAAGACACGCATATAGAAAAGTAATAGTTTTGTTAACATTTAATTGTGTTTATCATATTATGGTTGTTTTCAAAATTTTATCATGTTATTAGTCTTATCAGTGTTAATTAGGCCTAACTAATATACCATGCATTATATCATTGGTAGAAAAGGATGGTTTCCTGATAGTTTAGTGTTGATCAAATTATCCTAAATGAGAAGATATAGAAAAATAAAGTTTTTGTTAAAATTTAATTGTGCTTATCATATTATGGTTGTTTTCAAAATTTTATCGTATTATTAGTCTTATCAGTACTAATTAGACCTAACTCACGATTATGCTAAACTGAATTACCTTAATATCCTAAAAATGCATTTCTATCATAGTCATGACATCTCTTCTATTGTTGTTTTTTATATACGAGTTTTTAAGTCTGTATATGTATGTTGAGAGTTTTAAAATCTCAGTGTGTTCTTGTTTCTGTGTTGAACGCTTCAGTTCCTGAAGCACAGAAACATACTTTCAAAGAATGCCATAACGAGAGTAACACATCTAAGAAAAAAACTCTCAAATATTTTAAAAGAATAATGTCACTCATGTCCTCTCTCTAAACAGAATTAATGAACGAATGCCCTGAGAATAAAACTAAATTCTTAATCATATCTCAACGTTCCACGTACAACCACAGTAGGATACAAATCATATTTCAACATTCCACAAACAACCACATTAGAATACAAATCATATCTCAACATTCCACATACAACCACATTAGAATACAAATCATATCTCAACATTCCACATACAACCACATTAGAATACAAATCATATCTCAACATTCCACATACAATCACATTAGAATACAATACAAACAATAAAAGTGAAGAGATATTTTTAATGCCAAATATTTTGTTTCAGTATATTTATCTAAGAATAAAAAAATAATTACTTAGAGAGTGGTGTGACTGGTGTGATTCTAGCATCTGCCCTTATAATTTCTAGATATATTATCATGATGTTGATGTCTTTCTTTACTTTGTTGAAGATTGTCTGTGCATCATTTCTTACGCCTCTTTCCATCTTATAATTACTATATTTCTCAGTATTTAATCTTACTGTTATAATCCCTAAAAACACTTCAATGAGTCTTAAACTTCATCTTGTTCATTTTCTACTTGTCTTCTATGAAAATGACTGGGTTCCACGATTTCTCTGTAAACCTAATACCAATACCTCGTTCATGTAATTGCTTTCTGAAATTTCTTTTCCTTCTTTTTTTTTAATTTTACTGTCGCTCCCTTCTTGATCTAACTTCCACTTTTTCATCATTTCCATCAACCAACTATGTGTTGTGATCTCAAAGTTTTTATTTTACTAAAATAATCCCATTTCTGACACAAATTTTGTAACTGTTTCTACAGTCCAGTCCACTTGATAATTAAAAACTTAAACAACGTGTAATTTTTTTTCGCTGAAACTTCCTCGGTTGCCTAAACTAAAGCTCAGTGATTAAACAGGTCTCACAGTAGAAACTATTACAACCATTTTACTTGTTGTATATTCGGGTAAATACGTCGCTTTTTCGTATCTTTGTTTCTTCTTCGAAACATAAATTCGTTATCCATCAAAACCGAATTACCGGCTAACAGAAACAGGCACTATAAAACTAACTCTACGACTCAATAATCAATCATTTACAATTACATACAAAAAATAATGAAAATCATTTCTAATGAAAGTCGCGTGCGTTTTTTACTGCGGAAAATGTTTCCTAAAATTTCAAACAGGTTCTAATGATCAAGTACGCCCGTTAGATGATGCAAAAGCTCTCTCAGGCTAACAATAATACAAGCGTTTAAATTATGACAAAAATACCCTACAACAGTATAACAGAATATTAATATTGTAAAGCAAATATACTATCTATATTAAACATTTAACCAATACTCTTTATGAAATTAATATTAAAAAAGGCAACAATATTACTTAAAAAACAAAAAATATCTGCTTGCTTCAAACACTGTAACAATTCCCTATCTCTTTAGAAACAAGATATCAATATACAATGTTCCCAAAATCTTAAGGCCAATAAACATAAAGAAAAACTATGCATTTTCCGTTGTTAGACTAAACCACTTATTTGAGTAGATCTTCGAAAGATGAAAATAAGAAAAGAGAAAATAAAAGTAAAAAACTATTTAGCATTTAATAGGAAAAATGTGAACACTGTAAAATTAGCCTAAATACTAACTGATCAAAAGTTTAAGACCATTCCAAAAAGAAGTCCTAAACAGGGTAGGAAATGCCCAAGAAGAGGTGTCAGTAGTGAGTTGCACGATCGTCATTGCGAATAAATTTAAAAATTCGCTTTGGCATGGTCGATATAAGCGTTTGCACATGTTATTCCAAGTGGTGAAGATGGCTTCACGAACATCATGCACTGTTTGGAATTGACGTCAATTACAATAGACTTCCCTTGTCATCCACCCCCAAACATTTTCAATGGGGTTCGGGCGAACACGATGGATGGTCCAAAAGAATCACGTTATTTGCCATGAAAAAGTCCTTTGTTCTGCGGGCATTGTGGATTGCAGCGTTGTCCTACTGAAAGATCCAGTCATTTTCCACACAAGCGAGAGACATCAGTCAATAAGGATGCTCTCTCCAACATGCCAATGTAGCCAGCTGCTGTTTGACGCTCCTGTATAACCTGAAGCTCCATTGTTACATGTAAGGAGAAAACACTCCAGATCATGATGGAACCTCCTCCATTGTATCGTGAGACAATGTCTCCGTTGGGATATCCTTATCGCGTCAGTAACGTTAGAAGCCATCTGGACCATTCAGGTTAAATTTTTCTCGTCATAGAACAAAACATTCTTCCACATTTCTACGTCCCATGTTTGGTACTTCTCAGCAAAGTTTAACCGAGTTGTTTCGTGATGTGGAAGGAGGCGTGGCCTTTGAAGACGTTTACGGTTTTTTAAAGCCTTTTTAAAAGGCTGCCGTTTTATTGTTCTTGAGCTGCATTCTGCGTCTGTAAGGGCCTTAATCTGGTTCGACGATCGGCTGGTGTCTTGCCAGACAACCCGTTGAATGCTACTGCTCAACACTGACAAAATTTTCTTGGGCCAGCCACGTTCAAACTCTGCCCCCTTTTTCGCCTTTGCCATGTTTTTACCCAAAGTAACATTGAAGATGCCAGTGGGAAATGTTGACAACGCTAATGCTTGAACAAATGACTAAATTTCGTTACGTGTTTATCGATTAACGCTTCGTTTCAGTATGGTCTTAAACTTTTGACCAGTTAGTAGTTAGGCTAATTTCATAGTGTTCACATATTCCCTATTAAATGTTAAAAAAGTCTTTTTTTATTTTTTCTTATTTTCATATTTCGTAGCTTTACTCAAATAAGTGGTTGAGTCTAACAACGCGAAATGCATATTTTTTGTTTATGTTCATTGCACTTAGGATTTTGGCCAGCAGTGTTGGTTGTTGTTTCGGAATTTCGCACAAAGCTACTCGAGGGCTATCTGTGCTAGCCGTTCCTAATTTTGCAGTGTAAGACTAGAGGGAAGGTAGCTAGTCATCACCACCCACCGCCAACTCTTAGGCTACTTTTTTACCAACGAATAGTGGGATTGACCGTCACATTATGCACTCCCACGGCTGGGAGGGCGAGCATGTTTAGCGTAACGCGGGCACGAACCCGCGACCCTCGGATTACGAGTCGCACGCCTTACGCGCTTGGCCATGCCAGGCCTGCCAGCAGTGTATATATATATAACTTTTTTACTGCTCATCACAAATAATGCCTAGTGACCAGTGAAGAACTTTTGATTTGCTTTAACAGTGTTATTACTTCAGAGTTGCAAAACATCCGAGATAAATTACTATGCTACATTACTGTTTAATTATAATCAGGTAAATCTGTTAATTATATGAATAACAAAATCATGCTATAAATATCAAAAATGTTGTATTTCAATTCAAATAACAAAGTTAAACGCAACGAAAAATTACTAAACATACAACGAGTTGTATCTAATCCGATTTTCACTAACTTCCTACACACGTTATATTTACAGAGCAGGAGGCCAGAAGGAATAAATAAATCAATAATTAACAAGTAAACAAATATATAGGTTACAATAATGTAGAGAAACATCAGTAATAATATTACTTAAACAAAGAAGTAACAACAATAGTAAGCATAAACATCACAATAAAGAGAAATTTATATAACGAAACTAATGACGTAATCTCTAACCATAAAAGTCTTAATCTTTTGTCACTCTGTCGAGAACGCTTTCATCGTTGTTTTTGTGTAATACATAACAATACATATATATATGTATTGTCGCTTAGTGTTTTTCTTTTTTTTAATTTTGAGCAAATGTGTATTTGTGTGTATTTTTCTAATAGCAAAGCCACATCGGGCTATCTGCTCAGCCCACCGAGGGGAATCGAACCCCTGATTTTAGCGTTGTAAATCCGGAGACATACCGCTGTACTAGCGGGGGGCTAATTTTGAGCAAAGCTACACGAGGGCTACCTACGCTAGTCTTTCTTAATTTAGCATTGTAAGACTAGAAAGAAAGCAGCTTGTCTTCACCACCCACCGCCAACTCTTGGACTACTATTTAACCAATGATTAATGGAATTGATTGACACTTTATAACACCCCCACGGCTGAAAGGGCGAGCATGTTTGGTGTGATGGAGATTCGAACACGCGACCCTCGGATTACGAGTCAAGCACCTTAACTATCTGGCCATGCCGTGCCATTGTCACTTAGCAATAAAACTATGATGGAATTGCGGGGCCTTTGTTACTTAGCAATAAAACTATGATGGAAATGCTCTTAGGCCAACTTAGGTGTTTTGTCGAATGTTCAATTTCATGTTGATTTGTTATAGAGATTTGTTTTTAATTATTTATATTTTTTTAACTTCGGTGATTACGTTAATTTTATGTATTACATTATACCAAGTAGTGTTTAAGATAAGCCTTACGTTAATTTTATGTATTATATTACACTGCAAATTGGCCTACTTTTACTGATGTTGTAGATTCTACGTTTAAAAAGTTTTAAATCGAGAATAAGTGTTAATTAATAAATATTTTTTGGTGTTCTACATATATAGCCGTAAAAAAATAAAGAAAAATAAACGTTTATTATTACTAAATATCTTATATCCTTTGTACAGTCGTAAAAAAGTTGAAAATATGTGTCAAAATGTCCGCGATATTTTTTCTACTTTCTTGGCTAAAATACAGTGAAAAGGCACAAGAGTGCTCGCTATTCAAGTTTATTTCCCAATGCAAACGCACTTCTGTTCACGACTGAAGAACCAACCTCTTCAAGACTGGTGAAATAAATGAAGAGTATATGGATTTTGAAGGCACAGACAAATGCATTTTAATATTCTATAATTTTTCGTCATTCGTTCAACAAATGGTTTCTTGTCATTTTTTACTGGGTTTTATAATCGTTTTATATAAAATGAGTAACATAGGAGTAGAACTTACTCTAACAGTGGACAAAACTAATGGCGATCTCCATAAACAAGATGTTCACAGTTATCTTAAAAATATCTAATAAATTATGACGTAGACATCACAGTTTTACTTATTACTAAAGTCTATACAGAATAGTATTTCGAAAAATAACATTCAGTTTTAACATTTTTCAATGCCAAGTATGTCTTAAATTAGATAGGAAAATATTTAACTTTATTTTTCAGCAACAGTGAATAGATTTTGAGGTGTAATAGTACGTTCCACCTCTTAAATCAGGTCTCTAGTCGCAGAAATGGACATACAAATAATCCATAAAACAAGATATATGAATAATGTTTGAAATCAGAATGATAGAGGGCAGTGCATGGTATCCATCGAGTGGTCTTGTTTCTAGGTTTACAAATGGCGGTATCAACTTTAACTAAGCTATTTTTTTCTGTCATATATTTAAATATATGAAAAATCGAGAAGTAAAAAACCCATACTGGTATTTATACCTTGCGTTAGGATATAATAAAATATCACAATAGTACTATTACCGCGGCGGAAGAAACTGCTAAATAAGTCTTTAAATACATTCAATTAACTAATAAGCACAAGCATGCAACGAAAAGCTTTGAATACATACATGAAGTGTTGCTGAAATCGTTGGACCAAATATCACAGTGTTTTATAAACTTTATAAACTCATTCACATGAACTGCATCAGATATAAAACCATTTTAATATCAAAAGATAAGTTGTGTAATACGAATTAAGACGCTTAATGTTAGGAAGAAACATAACACAAAATAAGTATGGCAATCTATATTTAGGAAGAGAACGTGTCAAGCGAACATGGCTAGAAAATAACACAAGAGAAAAGACTGAGTGATCTTTATTTACAACGCCCTCTAATATTTGTCCTTGTGTTGAAGGAGAAAAACTAATTAATTGTGTCTAAAAAAAGCCATTATTTAATAGATTGAAAGCTAACTCAGATAAACTTTTATAATGAAGGTACCTATGCTATGCCGTTGTGAAAAGACTAAATTTGAACGAGTGGAGAACTATGTGCCGAACATATTTAGCTGATCCAAGCTTAACTAAATAGAACAATATTAGATTGCCCGAAATTTAATTGAAAAAAGCTTCAAGGCTTAACTTGTAAACAAAACGTGTTCCAATACATTATCCGTATGTTAGGGTTCGATTCCTTTCTTGGAGGGCTGCTAATGTAGTGTGTAGTTTTACAATAAAATAAACAAATTTCGATTTAAAAACATCCGGCAGAATTTATATAAGTTTCTCTCGTGATAATGCGCACGAGCAGGTATTTAAAGCACTCCACTCGTAATCCGAGGATCACGGGTTCGAATCCCTGTTACATCAAACATCCACGTCCTTTCAGCCGTGGAAACGTTACAATATGACGGTTAATCCCACTATTCGTTGGTAATGGAGTAGCCCATAAGTTGACGGTGAGTGGTGACGACAAGCTGCCTTTTCTCTAGTCTTACACTGCTGAATTAGGGACGGCTAACGAGGATAGCTCTCGTGTAGCTTTGCGCGAAATTCAAATCAAACCAAACAAACTGTTATAGTGCTAAAAATTTGACTTGACGTCTTTTCGACACTCGTATTTATTTTAAAAATATAATTCAAAGGTTAAAATCCATGTATAGCCATTAGTAATAAAACATATTCTACTTATTTAAAGATATATGTGAAACGTAGCTTGAAAATGTTTCTTCCTTGTTGTTTATCTTCAAAAACAAAAATTCAACGATTCGTAAACTTATTTTTATCTAAGAAAAGTTTCATATCTTAGTCCGTTTTATAAAAGAAAAAAAAGGACAATAATAAGTGCTTTTACCTGCAAAATTTAGATCGAAACAGTCGATTTTAAGAATAATAACGTTCAGTATATAAGGCTGGAAACTTGTTTGTAAGTAATGCACAAATATCAAATTATTCTACATTTTTGGTAATATTTTATTAGAGTTTCCAGGTTTTAATCGCTAAATATGCTACAGTTTCATTTTGAAGTAGAAAGTACATATACTAGGATAAGAGCAAAGTAAATAAGACAAACCATTTGCGCTGGTTATCAAACAAATATTGACCAAGCGTGTTAAGGCGTGCGACTCGTAATCTGAGGGTCGCGGGTTCGCATCCCCCTCGCGCCGAACATGCTTGCCCCTTCAGGCGTGGGGGCGTTATAATGTGACAGTCAATCTCACTATTCGTTGGTAAAAGAGTTGCCCAAGAGTTGGCGGTGGGTGGTGATGACTAGCTGCCTTCACTCTAGTCTTACACTCCTAAATTAGGGACGGCTAGCGCAGATAGCCCTCGAGTAGCTTTGTGCGAAATTCAAAAACAAACAAACAAATCAAACTAATGCGGCAAATCAACCATTTTCGTCATCGTATGATGTTAATTTTTAAACTTTTAACGTTAAAAACTAAATTGCTGTTAAACGACACTCTCTAATAAAAGTTATTTTCATTTATTGTGATGGAACGGTGTACAATAATGCAAATCATTTTTATCACAGCATCAATCAGTGCTGTCTGTTTGTATTAACAAAAAGGGAACAAATGACTAAACTCTTTCTATTGTTACGTGATAGCCACATGTTTCTAAGATACATTGAAATTTGTGTATTTGTGTAAACTGGCATTTAAGTTATTTTGCAACTCAATTGCACCTTAAATATGACCAAAACTAGCATTTAAAATAGAGAACATGATTTACGTCACACAGTTACCTGCCTGTATCTAAGATTTACACTGGTTTGTTCCTATTTTTTGCACAGTTCATTGTTACTTGTCTGAAACAAGGTACAGCAATACTTGTATAAACGATTTGTTTATCTTACGTTACCAAGTTAGCTAGAATATAAATTTTTATGCCTGTAGTTTATAAAATCCATACGAGTGCTCAGCAAAACAAATTACGTTTCCTAAGAAAGTGTTTTGGATTGTATAAATACAACACATCAGAACGTATGTAAGGAGTAAAATGAACCATTAACTTACCTGACCACAAGAGCATATTTCAAGCTTTCTAACTCTAAACACGAAAAGCAAGATTTAAAACTCGAGTTGTGTCAAGTATCCTTTAGAATTGTGCGATATATTTATATAACAACCCAGTACAATGTAAGCCTATAATAACATTATATTGTTATTATTATCTTATTCTTGTTAGGATTTGACTATTAACCTAAAAATGCCAGCTATTCAGGTACTTTTAAAACCACCCTATTGTACACGTTCATGTAGATATTTTCCAGGGAGTCACCCGCTGGTACAGCGGTAAGTCTGCGGATTTAGAACGCTAGAATCAAGGATTCGATACCTCTCGATGGGCTCAGCAGATAGCTTGATGTAGCTATGCTATAAAAATAAAAACAACACACACATGTTTCCAGCCAGATAAAAACTGCTAATTCATTTAAAATTAACTGAGTGACTTCCGAAAACACATCTTTGGCAGCTCAATGCATTCGAAAGCATACAGTACATGGATCATTCCATCACATTTTAAGTATTTCTCAGATGACAGCTGCGTTACTACGACTGTTTTAGTGAATTATATAGAAAATGTACGTTTCAGCAAAACCATGCAAAAAAACACCATTATTGGAAATGTTTACCGCATGATGGTGTGTCTGTTTTTTTATATGGTTTTGCTGAAGCATTCTATAGCAACCTACAAGAGATACAAGATATAAACATATACTTACAGATAGATCTTTATTTAAGCACGTTAATGAGCAGTCTTAAAACACTAGTTGATTTCGACAACTTTACTTGTTTGTTATACCAAACTTTAAAGTGTGGGTAATCAATTGTATAGGTAGTTGGTAATATTTAGGAGGACTTATCAACACCTAACATGTGCATATTTATACATATGAAACAATATTTATTGTGCCAACGTTCGTATCATTGCTCCTTTTTATTTGGGTTTATTATTTAGAAAGCACAGATAGCCCATTGTAAAGCTTTGTGCATAATTCGAAATAATAAAAAAAAAATGTTTAGAATATAGACTTGACCATTCTGTGCCTGAGAGATTGGTTTTATTGAAGACGTTAAAAGCTCGTGACAAATAGCTTAGGTATGTTTCAATGGCATTATCCAATGTTTTGCCCAACTTAGACATGTTTCAATAATATTATCAACATAAAAGGATGTTAAAGAATACGTCATACGAAGTATATAAATCAAAATTTTATTGCTTTTACAATAATGCATAACTTTAAATCAAAGTAGCTCATGTATTAAGAGCAAAATTAAAAATCAGCTTGGCAATCAGAGTAAATAATCAAAAATTATTTTCTTATGTTTCTTCTTATAAAACTTAGAATCCATTGCTTTACCAGTTGAGTAGTAGAATTGACCTTAACGATGTTTTCAACCGTAATCCTTATAATAGCCAACAAGGTTCGGCCAGTTTGGGAAATTTAGTTAGTCGTAAAAAAAATAAGCTAGCAATGCAATTACACTTGATATATTAAATAGTATAGTCGCTAATATTAATACTGTTACGTAGAGAACACAATAACACTAACCATTGATTCTTGAACTACAACCGCATTACAGAATTAGTCTTAGTTTAAAGCTTATATAAAAAGAACGTTAAATGATAAATTGTATTTTTTGTTTAAAATAAATATTTCAACTTGAACCAGTGCAGGGACATATATAGATGATTTGCTAGTCGTATGTGTATATGAAAGTTTAAAGGGTAATAAAATAAAAATGAACATCACATGATTCAACAATATTAATGAAAATATTGTTACAAACACTTTATTAAGTGTTTATTAAGTAAATATCATGGACATTTTAAACTCCATGTTATAAACGCATTAATATTTATATCTAGATTATCTGTAGGGATGGACTGTTGTTTGGTTTGTTCGTTTAGTAACTGAGATCTTTGGTGTTACTTCTGCAACTGTAGGTGTTGTTTGGTTCGTTCGTTTAGTAACCGAGATCTTTGGTGTTACTTCTGCAACTGTAGGTGCTGTTTGGTTCGTTCGTTTACTAACCGAGATCTTTGGTGTTACTTCTGCAACTGTAGATGTTGTTTGGTTCGTTCGTTTAGAAACCGAGATCTTTGGTGTTACTTCTGCAACTGTAGGTGTTGTTTGATTCATTCGTTCAAATACTCTTTTAAATGGCTGTTGTTGCAGTAGACTTGTTGCTGAAACATTGCCATTATATGTTTACTTCTCAAAGAAGAAATTCCATTTACATAAGAATATTGACGAATCAAACTATCACTACGTGTATTACGGTGTACTTGAACGTAAAAAAAATATTTTTTTCTAAGAAAATAAAACATTTTATTTACATCGAAAGCAAAATAATAATATTTCAAAAACATTTGGACTGGCTCTGAAAGAAAAAAATAAATATCAAGTATTGTGAATTTAAGAAAAATTATGTTGGGTTTCAAAAACATTCAGCCAAAGTTTTTAATGAATCATTTTGAACCAGTAGACTAGAAAGAAGACAGTCGGTCAACAACAACAAAATGACAGTATTAAGGCGTTTTTGTGGCAACAATAAAAATCCAGATTCATAGTCTGGTGCGTAAGTCATTAAGCCAGTCCTTACTCACAAATAGCATCATGTAAAAAAATTAAGTGACCACTTGCAACTGAGTATCAAACCTTCAAAAATGGAGACTACTGAAATAAAGATTTAATCCTTTCTTCAACGATAACAGACGAAAGATAAAACAAAGTCGAACGAAAAACAATAACGTCTACATTCAAACTAGTAAACTTCATTTCACTTAACCCTCAGTAGAAGAAGTTGGCACCATCATTATGAAACCTACTAATTCACAGACACTAAACGATCTTTACAATGTCTGACACGTTCGTGAGAATAGTGTTTAATTCTTGACAAGATAATATTCTATTAGACAACCAAGCCAAAGGATAAAAATGTCATTGTCAACTCTTACGGTTAATGAGAACCCCTGAGCCATGTACGAGGTTCCAACACTGAAGCTTGATCAGTTGTCTGTGAATACAACACCAGACTATATGTGTAGATTAAGCCGTACTTTCAACCGATCTGTAATCCTTAAGCATAACAAGTGTTAAACGCTTGTTCTGAAATATAATGATAATAGAATATGGAGTAAGCTGTATAGAATTTAAACAAATAAATGGCTTAAAAGACATAACTATTAACGTACCTATTAGTATAATAGGTAAAACGACTATTAATCTGGGGCAAAATAACTGAAGGTACAGCAGCAACTGCAATCCGTGGTTAGAAATGGAAGTATAATTTGCAAGTGCTTGTATTATTAACATGTTTTAACACAATAAAAACTAGAGGGGCACTCAGTAGAGCGCATACATCCGCCACGCAGTGTTGATCGTATTTAAAAAAATACGAAGATGTGTCCTCATGTCTGTGGTTATCAACGGACACTGCTTTGGTAAAGCAGTGAAAAATAATATTTTACGCACACCCATCAAGTTTCATTAAAATCCGATCATTTCTAACTGAGTTTCAGGCCAAAAGTATTGTAAAAAATTGGTCTTCATGTTAACAATAATGATTTTTTGGATTTTAGTGACCTTTTTGTGACCTTAACCCTTCAAGAACTAATCACTTCTACGTTGAGTCATAGTCCAAATGTATATCTACTTTTGTCTAAATCTATTTACGCGTTCTCGAGAAAGCTTACTGACAAACACACAAACTAACCGATACATACACAGGAGTAATAATATAATCTCCATCCGTCTGCAGTGGCGAAGGGGATAAATTAATATATAGCTTCTATTCAACTTGCCCGGCATGGCCAGGCGGTTAAGGCACTCGACTCGTAGTTCGCGGGTTCGATTCCCTATCACACCATACACGCTTGCTTTTTCAGCTGGCGGGCGCGTTATAATGTTACGGTCAATCCCACTATTCGTTGGTAAAAGAGTTAGCGGTGAGTGGTGATGACTAGCTGCCTTCCCTCTAGTCTTACACTGCTAAATTAGGGACGGCTATCGCAGATAGCCCTCGTGTATCTTTGCGCGAAATTCAAAAAACAAACAAACAATCTATTCACTTTTCTTAAAAGGTATCCCCTTTATAAAAAGTGTTTCAGCGCTTCTGCCTTTAAACACATTGTAATTAAATAATTTTAATTTACGCCACTCACAACATCTAGCGAGAATAGGCAATTATACGTCAGAATCATTTTCACAAAACGTAATGGGATACAGATATCAGGAATCTTAGAATGAAATATCAATATTTGAGTGAAATATGATCCACATTTGGAATAATTGTAATTATGCAAATGTAATTTGTGAAAAGAAAGTTTGGGGCGAATGTCCTACGTTTATTATACTTATTGTAACTTGTGAATGCCATGGTACCAGTGAATACAGCAACAAGCATTAATAAAGAATGCTTAAGATAACTTCTCAGGCTTTTAACTTAAGTATTTACGTCCAAAGAAATTGCTTATTACAAATACTTAAGATATACATATATATATAGAAAATATTTGAAGATAGGTCATATTTCATGAGATACACAATCTTAAACTTTAACTGTAAGAATAAACTCGCTGTATCTATAGTTATAAAGAACTGCACATATTTAGCCTTTGGATGGGTAGCGATGTGCTCTTATTATTTTCGTGAGCTAAACGTGAGCCACGATGTTAATAATGTGTTACAGATAACATTCTCACGTTTTTCTCTATGTGTTTCTTTCCACTTCCCTTTAACCAAACAGGGTTTGAGGACCATGCAGTAAATACAGGCAATGACTGGAATTTACAAAAACATTTACTCCACAAGAGTGTTCATATATAGAAAGCAATTACCACTCATGATTCTTTACTATCCACAAGCTTTATGGCTACGAACGTATATGACTTGTTTTTACTACTGGGTTGTATTACGCCCTGTGAACTTTCTTGACTGTTGAGATACAGTATTCCCAATGCTTCTTAATGCTTACTTATACAACAACAATAAGAAAGCTAGTGTAATGACCATAATCTGTACATACTGGTAACTCTCTATACCAGAACGTAATGGACATCGAAACTGGAATGACCAACGATGATGTGCTGAGTGTAATCTCTATACGTGAAATGATAGTAGATTGTTTGTTTTCAAATTTCGCGCAAATCTACACGAGGGGTGTGTTTTTCATATAGCAAAGCCACATCAGGTTATCTGCTGAGTCCACAGGCTACACGAGGGCTATCTGCGCTCGCTAGCTGTCCCTAATTTAGGAATGTAAGATTAGAGGGAAGGCAGCTAGTCATCACCATCCATCGCCAAGTCCTGGACTACTCTATGACCAACAAATAGTGGTATTGACCGTCATATTATAATGTTTCCATAGCTGAAAGGTTGAGCATGTTTGATGCGACTGGGAATCGAGCCCGCGATGAATTTATAGTAAGTACGTAAGACATATTTATATATTGAAACTCATTTTATGACTTTACGAGGCAGTTAACACAGCGATCAAAACCGCCCATATCAAATATCAGCTCTTTAAAGCTAAACAATTCATCATGATTATGCCGTATAAATGATTTGAACATTCAAACTGTCTCTTAAAAAATAAAGAGATTTGAACACTTATGTATTTCTATAATATATCTTCCATTAAATATTACGTGCTACAATTTGTTCATCTCACTCAACACAGATGTTAAGTGATTAGAAATTCTTATTACGTGACTAAGAACGAAAGTTCATAGAGCTTACAAAATTAACGGAAAATCGATGTATACGTTATGGTTTTGTTTTTCTATCTACAAAGACTAGAGAGCAAAAAAAGTCAAAGAAAGTTCGGTTAATGGTATAATAATTTGATTTATTAACCTCTGAGGGTAACTTTCATGAACAGAAAATTATCGCAGATTTTATTTGAAAGATTTGTTTCATAATGTCGTCACACTTCTCTGATTTTGCTCTGGTGTGATATTATTTTCCCATATCTGTTATTTTATTTTTCTCTAATTAATGCTAACTGTCTAATATTTAACTCAGTTGTTGTAGAGCATTTAATTCTGCACATTAAGGAGATAAAATACCATACATAGTAACCACCATCTTCTGCAGACTTACTCTACATACATAGAAATTACTATCCAGCATACTTAATTAGGAAAAGCAAAATATTTCGCTTGACAAAATACGAAACGAAAAGTTTCCATGATATCGACTTCAAAACCAATAAACTACAAAAAGCATTTAATACCTCTGAAAAAAGCAACAAAAGAATGCATTTATAAGTCATGATAGGTATATAAATGATGAAAATTTCAATTATTCAATTATAATATCACAACAAACAAACCAATCCTAACTGTTCGACTGTCTGGACAATTAGTTAAGTTGGCCTTACTGAGGTTTGTGACGAGTTGACAACATATGCGAATAGAAAAGTCGGAAAATTTCTTTTTTCTGTGAATGGAGCTTACTTGATGACGTGGTGGATTTAAAAGTGTCTGTTAATTCTAAGCAAACTTAACACTTCTCTCATAATCTGCTTCATATTTTGATGTTCCATATTAGCGACAAGCTTATTTTAAAAAGAGATTTGTTTTGCTTGGAACGTAGAATTCCATGCAACAAATTTAATATATTGTTTCGTACAGTGGCTCAGCGGTATGTTTATAACGCTAAAATAAACCGAATGTGAATAATCATGGTGGGCACAGCACAGATAGCTCATCGTATACGTTTGTGCTCAGCAAAAAAAAACAAACAATTTCTACCATAAATGGTGTGTATTTTCTTGGAAACGTTTGTGCGCACTCTCTCACTTTCATTCGAGTCTGACGTACTTCACGCTGTATATACATTTCCTTATATTTCGTTCAATTTACATTTATCTGCCAGATCGACTTCACATGATAATATCTCACTATTAGAATGTGTAACATATAACTGATAATAAAGAGTTTCTATTTAATTTATCGTATTTTTGCTCCCAAAAATGCCAAAGATGAAAATATTGTGTACTTTTTACGTATGTGTGTTAAATGTTACAGATACCATTAATGTGCATTAAATGGTGTTAACCCTCACAGACATTGTTAAACGGTAAGAACTATGGGACATCTGTCCCCTGTACAGGTTTTTGAAGAGTAAAGCATTATGAGTGAAATGAAAATAAATAAATATATATATACAGAAAATAAGTTCATGCACCAGACCTCCAACGTATGCTATCCGTTTATGATGTTAAACATTAGAGATGAAAGTTCAAGTTTAGTCACTTCTTATTCTAATGTAATTCCAAGTCTTGTCATATTTCTAAGTGTCAGTTTGCGCATGCGTGTGTGATCCAAACACTTGTATTACAACAAATGAACCTCAACTGTTTCTTTAGCAAAGGTAACGAGTTTGATGCTTTCTAATTTATAATATTTAGCCATTACATAATCGTAGGTTTTGTTAGCATTTTCTTCTCATGATGTTTCTAATGCAATAAACCAATTTCGTTTTATTGTAAGAGAACCTTGCAAGTGATTTTGTTCATGTAAGAAGAGAAGTTTATTGCTGCTTTTAAGGACGTCACATAACTGTGACACTTCACGCGTAAAATCACGTTTCATCACGCATGAAACTAGTTTGTTATTCACTGGCTAATACATAAATAGACATATTTTTAAGCTGAATACGTGACACTGAAATCTAATGTAACTTATAATAATTAAGGACATTCATCCTAATGTCCGTATTAACTCACCAGCATAACATTACTTAATAATATTATAGAATAATGATTCGAAAAAGAACATTTTTACTATGGAAAAAAAAGGAAGTATAGCCTAGTTTGACTACTTTTAAACTCATGTTCTGGATAGTACACTGCTTTTTTTTTTTCATGTTCATCACCTAGCGTAACTTGGAGTTAAAGTGACTACATGGTGAATCCAAAGTTTCAGAATTCGAAATCTTTTGCGTCAAAAATAAGCTGTATATCTTGAAACTATGGAAGTTTGTACAAAATTGACGGTCAGATTCCCTTTTTCAACTAAACAAGAGAATCCCAACAGTTTACAGTGTGTGTTATTAACTAGCTGCTTTCTCCTTATTGTATAATTTCGAAATTATGTACTTCTATCTACAAACAGTGCTTGTGTATCTTTGCACAAAAATTCTAAACAAACATTCATTTTCGTAAAACGTATTTAGTACAACTGATAGGACAAGATAATGCTCATTAAATTTATCCATCGACTGATGGTTATGTGAACCCTATGAAGTACGTCTGTAGCTTCCAATAATCGTTGTACAAGTTATTCCGCTTTATAAATACCACTAATGACACTTACTATACATGCAAGATTCTACAGCTTTACATATGTAATTCTTTCACGTGTTTCTTTCAGCACACTTTTTGAGAAAACTTCCATAGCATGAGGTGTAGTTTAACTTCAGCATTGGGATTTTATCTGATAATCTGTTTGTTTGTTTTTGAATTTCACGCAAAGCTACTCGAGGGCTATCTGCCCTAGCCATCCCTAATTTAGTAGTGTAAGACTAGAAGGAAGAAAGCTAGTCATCACCACCAACCGCCAACTCTTGGACTACTCTTTTACCAACGAATAGTGGGATTGACCGTAACATTATAACGCCCCGTAGCTGAAAGGGCGAGAATATTTGGTGTGATAGGGATTCGAACCCGCGACTCTCAGATTACGAGTCGAGCGCCTTAACCACCTGGCCATGTCGGGCTTTGTCTGATAGAGGAAATATTCTCATTGTATTTGAATGCTATTAGTAGAGCTATTATTCACTATGACAATGGCTTCATAACCTGAGCCGATGACGGTAATGCGATATTTAACTTATTATTGTTTTATATTGCTGATTTACTAGCCTTTTAGTAATTAAAGTAGTCAATAGTGTGCAACCCATATATATATATATTTATTGTATACTTTACGAGTTAACCAAGATGTTTTTCTCCATAGAACTTTTACGCACACGAAAACAAAAGTATATACATGGTACACGATTACACATTTTCCCTACACAAGTAACAAATTAACAATAAATTTGAAGTCAGCCATATCAATTGGTGAAATACTCTATTTGGTTCTGTATGTGGTGTAAGAGTACTCCAATCGACGACATTAAAACTAAATACGGTTTTCCTTGCTTTAGAATAAGATAATTAATTTACGTTGTTAAAGACAGAAATTCATGAATTGGAATTCCTGGAGTTATAAATGGCATTATTAATGTTCATGCCATAAATTTATAAACCAATATCTTGGCCATTTCCGTCTTAATAGCTGTAAATATACTGTTTAATTACATGTAGTTTATATTATATATATACTATCACCCTTCTTATCCAGTAGTATTTAGGATATAAATATAGATACGCTTTAGGTTATTCATTCCTTCAAACTTATCAATACTTATATTAACACAGTCGACGGACTACGATCAATACACGTATAATGATTACACTTTTATAGACACGATTGCTCTAATCAACAGTCAACTTTGGTTTTTGTTTTAACGCGTGATTATGACAGGAATTTATTAGTACAACAGAAAGTGCAAATGTAATCGATCACATGAGGTTTATGCCATTCTCACATTAATTATTTTTGTCCATAGTGGAAATTAAAATACTTTTGATATCTTAGGAACTTATTCTGGATATACTTTAGCTTATTTAGCTTAGCATAACTAAGCGTTGGGCATATGTATAGGCTATTCTAGATTATCACAACTAAGCGTTAATATAAAGTTATATTAATTAATGATGACAAGAAACCCACTTGAAGTAAAAATACGTTTCGTTTGTGTTGAATCTCGCGCAAAGCTACACGAGGGCTGTTTGCGCTAACTGTTTCTAATTTTGCAGTGTACGACTAGAGAAAGGTCAGCTATTCATCATCACACACTTCTTGTGCTACTCTTTTACCAAAGAATAGTGGGATTGACTGTCACTTATAACGACCGAGCGGCTGATAGGGCGAGCATGTTTGGTGCGACAGGAATTCGAACTCGCGACCTTCTGATAACGAGTCAAGTGCCTTAACCATGTGGCCGTGCCGGGCCGTAAACATATATCTCAGGACGGTTGGAATGGGTATTATTACTTTTACTAATAAAGTAGAGAACAGCCTTTCGACCTTCTTAGGCCATTTATACGCACACACTTAGATCAACAACAAACAAACGATAATAAATCCCAAGATACAACAAACTTCAAAACCTTACACTGTTGCGTACTATATATTCCCGACATCAGCGAAAAAATAACCAACATTTAGAAAAAAACTTATAACAGAACATAACATTCCAGTAAACATCAAATTTATTCAAATACCAGATACAAAACTGAAGTACATACTATGTAAAAACTATGCTGACAAGCACAATACTAACATTGTTTATAAAATACAATGCAACAGCTGCCATGTCTTCTGTATTAGAGAAACAAGCAGAAAAAGGGAAACCAGACTCAAATAATAATAGAATAAAACACCTTCACACGTCTTTGAACATTGCAAGTCAAATAAACACAACATAACCATAGAAAACATCCAGATATTAAGTAGGGAAACAAATATAAACAAACGCTAAGTTAATGAAGCTCTACTTGTACAACAACTAAAACCAAAACTAAACCAATATAAAAGAACACTTTTATACCTATACTAATTAATAACCTAACATCTAATTGAAACGCCCCCTACAATTCCGTACCCATTTACAGTCTCGTCCCTAATACTTGTGCCAGGGAACGGTCAGTTGCAAACTATCTTTGTTAACCTGAGATGACCTGAGAAGACGGTCGAAACGCTGTTCTCTGCTTTATTAACAAAAGTAATAATACCCATACTAGTTGTCCTGAGATATAAGCTATATTAATGTCGTTATCACTAATTATCTATTTAAGCTGCAATTATCCTTCCTAGCTATCCATACGACTAGTTCAGTATTTCCTACCCTAAGCATATCGTGTCCATCTGGTTCCTGCTTCCGCCACTATATCGTCCTTCCATCTTCTCTTTGGTCTTCCCTTAAATCATTTTTCCAATTCTATTGTTCTTAACGTTGCCTACTAACGGTATGCTTTGCTACACGCCCAGCCCATTTCTATTCTTAGAATGAACCTTACTGCATCTATTATGTTTATTACGTTTTCCAATTCTGTCATTTCTTCATTCGTGTTACAGTGTTATATGAAGTATTTTTCTTTCAAACACTTTTTATGTGGTTTCTATCTTTTTCCTCATCTCTTTTGTATTCGTTTCATATTTCTATTATTTTGTTAATTGCTGTAAATTATCTGTTGTTAAGAAATTTTTCCTAAAGCCTGCTTGTTCTCTTGGTTAGTGTTTACACAAAATGTTTCCATTCTATTTTATAGTACACTTGTGAATAGTTTGTATAAGCAAGATAATGGGCTAAAGGGGCAGTTAATCCTTTATTGAACTTATTTTGCTTCTTCTACAAAATGATTATCTTCGCCTCCTTCTTTTTTGGGTGGGTATCTTTTCTAACTCTAGTATTTTGTTAAGCAATTTTGTTATCTGTCTTAATGTTTCAGTTCCACCTGCTTTCAATATATCACTGGTGATCATATCGTTCCCTTTAGTTTTTATATGCGTCATCTTAATTGATGTATTATTCACTTACGAAACTAATATTACAGGTACTTCTGTTTTATATACTCTTTTGTTCTCAAAATTCATTTTTGATCCGTTTTCATCTTTAATCGTCGAGTTACGTAAATCTCTGCAATATTGTTTTTTTTTAATATCACGCAAAGCTACTCGAGGGCTATCTGCGCTAGTCGTCCCTAATTTAGCAGTTTAAGGCTAGAGGGAAAGCAGCTAGTCATCACCACCCACCGCCAACTCTTGGGCTACTCTTTTACCAACGAACAATGGGATTAATCATCACAGTATAACGCCTTCACGGCTGGAAAGGCGAACATGTTTGGTGCGACGGGTATTCGAACCCCCGACCCAACGATTACGATTCGAACACCTTAACCCACTTGGTTATGCCGTGTCATCTCTGCAATAATCTGCACATATCTCAACTATTTCTCTTGTATTATTTGTAAGGATTCCTTCTTTATTTTTATTGACCATATTTTCCTGATACTCTTAGATCCTCAACAAGCTTTTAAGGCCCTTTCTTTCTTTCTTTTTCTTGCTTTTTTAATTCCTCACTGTCTTTGTTAACTCGGCATATTCAAGTTGCTATTGTACGACCTTCCTTTCTGTTATCCATTTTCTTTAAAACTTTATATTAATTATTTCTGTTTAAAGTTTGTTTTGAAAACCTGTTGATATTTTTTCCATTTCTCTGATTAAAATTTCATTTAGTTGTTCACAAAAATTATCCAGATCTCTTTCTTTCTCCAACACTTCAAATCTGTTTCTTAGATTTAATTTTATTGTTCATTTAGATGATTAATATTAATATTGAGAGCTTTCTTCTATCATATTGTTTTACGTCTTGCCGATCTTTGGTTTTTCTTAATTCTTGTACTTACTATTCTGTGATCACTTTCAATGTCTGCCCTGCTTGACTTCACAATTTCCATGAGTTCTTGTTTTGTTCATCACCATGAAGTCAATTTGTTTTTGGTTTTTTCAGTTTCCATCTGGGCTTTCTCATGTCTATTATTTCCTGTTTTTGTTTCTTAAACAAAATGTTTCTCTTACTAACTCCGTCGCACTAAACATGCTCGCCATTTCAGCCGTGGGGGCGTTATTATGTTACGGTCAATCCCACTATTTGTTGGTAAAAGAGTAGTCCAAGAGTTGGCGGTAGGTTATGATGACTAGCTATCTTCTCTCTAGTCTTACGCTACTAAATTAGGGACGACTAGGGCAAATAGTCCTCGAGTAGCTTTTCGCGAAATTCAAAAAACAAAGTGTTCCTCTTACAAACTGTTCGTTTTATGCAAACTAATTAAGTCTGTCTCCTCTATTGTTTCTTTGACCTATGCCATATTTTATATACTTTGAAACTGTTTGTCTTCTTCCTTAATTCATATTTTAGCAGTGAAATCATCCATATCTACTTATTTTGCTTTCTCTCAATACCTTTTCATCATCATAGTAAGTTGTTGGAGCATAAACTTGGACTCCAGTCATTGCTTCCTTTCCGCCGAGATTTACATCACTATTTCTATTATGTATGTAAGCTTCTAATATAGTCTTTCATTTCTGGATGGGTGACAAAGGCTAAACCTTTCACTTGTGAATCTTGTTTATTTTACGCCGCCTGCTATGTCCATGTTCTTTTCGTTTCTATTGGACAATCTCCAATCCTTTAGGTTTACTTAGACCAAAGATATATTATTTCATTTCTTTAACCTTTTCTGGTGATATTTCAAGGTCCTCACCGTATTTTAAAGTTCTTACATTGTAAGTACGATACGCCTGGTAGATTAGCAAGTTTCTTTACCGGTCTGTGTGTGATTTTCCGGTTGGATTTAAACCAGAGACGTCATGAGCGGAACTACCTCTCTTCCATTTCACTTTTCGTGCTCTGACGGGATTTCGGCCTTTGCTAACGAACTGGGCGGGCGTGTTGTTAATGTGTGTTTTTATAGTGACTCCATCACTCGCAGTATTTCGTTAACTGAAATAGTAAGTGCTAGCCATTGATCAAAATGATTCTTATGCCTGCCAGTATGTTAACTCTCACAGTCAATGACATAACTTACCAAAGCGCTCCGAGATAGCATCCATCAGCCTGCTGCTGCCGACTTCATCGTTTTTCCGGTACGGGGCCATTACTAGGTACTGAGAACTGGTGCCAGTTGAGCTCGGAGCTCGCGATCTAGGAAGGGTCGTTACTTTCTAAAGCAGCCATAGTGCTACCTGCTACCATTAACTAGGATTCTGCAAATAGGCAATAATAAGGAATGAAGTCGTACTGTTTTACTTATCAGCCATCATAACTGAATGTTGTTGAGGTATAAATCTTTGGAATTCATACAAGCTTTACTTAAATATGTTGCAATAACTTACTTGTAAAAATGTTTGTTTGTTTTTCTTATAGCAAAGCCGCATAGGGTTATCTGCTATGTCCACCGAGGAGAATTGAACCTCTGATTTTTAGAAGTGTAAATCCTGAGACTTACTTCTGTACCAGCGGGGAACTTGTAACAATGTATTATACACCTATTTACAAATATACTGGCGATTAAAATTCGATATATTTAAATGTTTACTTGAACTTAATAAATGCATTAACACAGTTATCAGGAATATCTTTGAAAAAGAATCCCTTCCCAGAGGCACAGCGGTATGTTTGCAAACTTACGACGCTAGAAATAGGGTTTCAGCATACCCTTGATGGACAGAGCACACACGGCCCATTATGTAGCTTGGTACATAATTACAAATAAACAAACAAACGAAATAGTAAAATATCTTGCAAGATTAAATGTAATCTATATATACTTCTAAAAATGTAATTTTTAAAGTTATTTGTATGTTATAAACAAATATTTTTTATCATATGTAGATTGTTTGTTTGTTTCAGAATTTTCGTAGAAATGTTGTTGTTTTGAATGAAGCACAAAGCTACACACTGGGCTATCTGTGCTCTGCCCACCACGGGTGTCGAAACCATGTTTTGAGCGTTGTACGTCCGCAGACATACCGCTGAGCCGCTGGGGTGCTCGTAGAAATGTACATTCAGCTATATCTAATTTGAAATTGCTAGTCTTATAGAGAAGGTAACTAGACAACAATACAGTCCTCCAACACTTGGATTATTTTCGTCTGACAATTATTTTTATATAACATTTACGATCCCAAAGTGACTTCACAGTCGGAGCACGGTAACCACTGGGCCACACCCTATCACGCGTTTGAACCTGTAGGATTTTCGATTATTAAGTTTGTACTCGAATTAATATACCATTACATAAATAGCTTTATTTGTTTGAATAGAAAATAAAGACAATTAAAAAGAAAGTGATTGTAATTAGAACAATATTTTTCAGTATTGAACCATTTGTATTGAATTATTTACATCAACCATTTGTATTAAATCGAATTAGCAGTTGATTTACCAGTCAGATTCTAATAAGCTTCAAGAAAAAAAACTAAAATTTGTTTATCCAACTAGAAAGCCCGAGAGCAGTCCAGTAATTACCGTACTGGACTATTGATCTGAAATTCCCTGATTGGCGTCGCTTAAAAACAAATCGCGCTGGCTCCTAATTTTGGAGACATGTGTGTTACGTTGTAAGAATACTGGCTAAATTCTTCTGTTCGATTTAAAAAAGAGTAGCACAAGAGTTGACGGTGTATGATATTGACTACCTGCCTTTACTCAACTCAGTCTTTTCAAAATTAGACACAGCTGACGCAGCTAGCTCTCGAGCGGTTTTGCGGGAAGTTCAACAAAGAGAACAATAACGTTGTAGAGTGAAGCGATGTAGAATATGAACAGAAAGAGCACATAACATGTACTAAAATTATACAAATAAAACTTATTCTATTACGACAGAATGTCATAGAAGAATTCGTGGGACCGTAAATAAGTATTTGATATATAACAAATTACTTTGCACTGTGTTTTGTTTATGAATTAAAAATTTGGAAGCGTAACTTCCATGGCAAAGTGAACCAATGATTAATGTTATAATATGACGTCCTTAGTCTGCAGCAAAGCTACAAGTGACGTGTGTATCTAAACAGTAAGATTAATGCGGGTACACAAGAGTACGTATTGTCTGTTACTGCTGTATATAGAAATATGATCCGTTCATCAGACAACGTTGAGTATATTCTCTTGTTATACCTCTTAGCATCAGGCAGTAACACAAAAATGATTTGTAGCAATTCTTTTACCTGCTTCGTGAAAAATCCTGATCTCTGAGTCCACTGTTTATTTATGTATTTAATTAACAATGATTATGAATGTAATCAGAAATGACAAAAAATTAATAAGGCTGCTGTTACGAGTGCAGAGATTACAAACAAATATATATTGTGATTTTTTAAACTCTCATTAAAATAGAGCATGATATTGTACTCTTTAGAATTGTTATTGATATAGATTTATTTAGAAGTAATGGTGTACGCTTATAGTCTTTGACGTTTATAGTCAATTGATCAAAATGTTTGACTGACACAATCCTCCCTTCTCCCCTCCCTATAGAACACACATAAACTTTTTAAAACTTAACTGAATCCAGCATTGCGTTTCACTGCTTCTTTAAGTGAGTTATATACATAGATATTTGGAATTCAAATCACGATAACAAAAGAAACTTTAAATTGATTTAAGCAATTGTTTGTTTGTTTGTTTTTTGAATTTCGCACAAAGCTATTCGAGGGCTATCTGTCCCAAATTTAGCAGTGTAAGACTAGAAGAAAGGCAGCTAGTCATCACCACACACCGCCAACTCTTGGGCTACTCTTTTACCAACGAATAGTGGGATTAATCATCACAGTATAACGCCTTCACGGCTGGAAGGGCGAACATGTTTGGTGCTAGGGGGATGCGAACCCGCGACCCTCAGAATACGATTCGCATTCTTAACACCCTTGGCCATGCCAGGCCCTGATTTAAGCAAATGTAATTTCCAGTAATTTGTCACTAGGTTTTTTCAATTCTTTTCTTTCATGCCATGAAAGATTTATAGAATTTAGCACAGTATGGATACACGAAATATTTCTCAGCACTATAGTTTGTATTCATTATTAACATAGTATCAAAAAGATAAGGAATAAATATCCTACTTTTAGGGAATAGCTTTCATAATTCTTTGAAATAACTTAATTTATAAAATAAAAGTCATTGGAAGGGAAAAAAAGAGTAAATGTGTTTATAATGTTACTGACGTTTCAAGAAACTGATCCACTTGGAAACACAGCGACTCCTATCAAACCGATTCTAGAGCCAAATAATATTTTCAAACATTGTTCAAAATTTAATTTAAGCAGATTCTTTGTGGGTTGGTTTTGAATTTCGCACAAACCTACACCGCTAGCCGTACCTAATTTAGCAGTGTAAGACTAGAGAGGAAGGCAGCTAGTCATTACCACCTACCACCAACTCTTGGGCTACTCTTTTACTAAAGAATAGTGGAGTTGACCATAACATTATAACGCCCCACGGCTGAAAGGTGAGCATGCATGGTGTGATGGGGATTTGAACACTGACCCTCGGATTACGAGTCGAGTGTCCTTAACCACCTGGCCATGTCAGGCCAGTTTGATTTTATGAACATTCAGTCAAATTTATTATGGTGAATAATTATTTTTTATGATTTTATGTAATAGAATTTTTATTACTCTATAATATTAATGCATGTTAAGTTACTGACTTTTCTTGCAGATAGGATTACATTTATGAAGATATCCAAATTATGGTCACAGATAATTGCTTTTTCATTTTGAAAGAGCCCTTATGTGTAATATTTTTGATTCTCAAACTCTTCACTTCTAATTGATTTTGATATTTTGGTGATGTTTTACACTGCTATGTTTTTGCTTTGTTTTTGCGATAATACTAGTTGTAATGATGACAAGTGGGCTTTTCATCTTGATGGATATCATGCCGTTAGGTTACTCCAGAGTATCCTTTAGTAAGAGGGTTTTCTATAACGTTCTTCTTCTAGGATGTTGTAAATGGATGGTCGTTAATAACCCAAGTGATTATGGAATACTTTCAGCAGTTAATCTCCGCGGGGCCATTCAGTAAACATGTCTTTTCAGTAACCCAGCTAAGATTATGGCGTATATAATAGACTTAATGGTTTTATTCTCTATTACCTCCATATAAAGAGGACAAAAGAAGGAAGATAAAGGTGGAATCGCAACCTGTCGATTGTTCTATTTAATATTGTACTCTCCTAAGAAACAGCTGAATTTAAATACATTTTAAGAAATACTTACTTAAATCAAAAACGCTGACGAGGCAGTAAAACAAAGACTGGATGAGGACACCATGATGAAATAATCTGTTTTGTTTTCACCCAAAGTACGTAACCGTTGTTGTAACCGTTTTTTAGCGATTTTAGCCAACAAACTCGCTGCTGACCCATCGTATATTGAATATCAAGTGTATTTACCCGAAATTAATCAAAATACACAATTAAAACTTTTACAAGTGCACAAAATAAACATATACTGAGACAAAAATAGATTTTTATAAAGTTGGACACGTTGAGATATAACATTAGCTAAGCTTAAGATCAGCAGTAATAGTTCTGTTTTAACATTTCTGAAGTTATTTAAGTGATAATATAAATAGCAAAAAAAAACATTTTATTTAAGATATATTTTAAAAAGTTCTACTGTATTTTTTTTTGTTCCTGCTTTCCAGAACAAAACTACAAAATATGCTACTCTATTCAGCGCGGAGATCCAAGTCTCGAATTTTAGTTTTTCAAAACTCAGATAGATTAAACAGAGAAAGGTTGTGAAGTGAAAAAGCAAACTTTTGGTATTCCATGATATTTTTAGGCTAATTTATAACTGTTCTAATGAAAGCTTTTATTTGTTGAAAAATACACAGTTACCAATCAAACAGTCGTTAAGGCAAAACTGTGTATTAGATAAAAAAGAGAAAATCACTTTTAATGGATGACCAAGATTAGAATATTTGTTATTTTTGAATATAATAGATTGCTTATTCTTGATGAAAAATATAATAAACTATTTTATATTCATAATATTACTATTTTAAAATGTTAATTATATATATATTGTAAATCGTACAGTGCCAACACAAATTGTGTGAATGATATTGTTTAGTTCTTTATGGTTTTTTAAAGCTCGGTTGTTGTTTTTTTGTATGAGTTCAGTTGTGTAGTCCTACGAGTTTATTTGTTTTTGCATTTCGAACAAAGATACTCAACGGCTATCACCGCTAATTGTCTACAACTGAGACGTCAAAGACTAGAGGGAAGGCAGCTAATAGACACCATTCATTGCCATCTCTTGGGCTATACTCTCACCAAGAAAAATATGATTGACCGTAACATTATAACCCTCTCACGGCTGAAAGGGCGATGGGAATTGAATCCGCGACCCGCAGTATGCTCTAATAAACAGAATGCGGAATCATCTCTGGTAGGTCAGAGTTCAATTAGTGAAATTAGATGTCATTAAACGATAGAAATTTAGTTACCAGCTGAGGTGAGAACTACTCATAACTACTCAGACACACGAAGATATTGCATATCACCACAACCTTGTGACTCTTTGTTGAGTGGCCCGGCATGTCCAGGTGGGTTAAGGCGTTCGACCCGTAATCTGAAGGTCGCGGGTTCGAATCCCTGCCGCACCAAACATGCTCGCCCTTTCAGCCGTGGGGGTGTTATGATGTTACAATCAATCCCATTATTCGTTGGTAAAAGAGTAGCCCAAGAGTTGGCGGTGGGCGGTGGGCGGTGGTGACTAGCTGCCTTCCCTCTAGTCTTACACTGCTAAATTAGGGACGGCTAGCGCAGATAGCCCTCGAGTAGTTTTGCACGAAATTAAAAAAAAACAAACAAACAAACCAAGCTTTGTTGGGCAATACATTTCTCTGAGTTGGTTGTGTTTCTTATTCTATAAGATATAGGTTATGGTGTACTTTACTCTTTAAATAAATGTTTTTGTCTTTTTTTTCATCTGTTGAATTATATATTAATTTAATGTCTGAACTGAAGGAACGTCGATCAACTGAAGGTCAACATATCTTATGTTTAATAACGTTTTTTTTATATTTATTTCAATTCATAAAATCGCAGTTTTAGTGCTTAAAGATGAAAATCACTAGAACAACTACATAACAATCACTTTCGATTGATTTAAACTGAAGTTCTTCATGTGTTTTATGACAGTTTCTCGCTGTAAGGTAGTAAATGGTTTGATAATCCAAGATGAATCATAGAAGAACAGTCATCGAAAGTTTCATTATAAGACAATGCCGTCAGTTTTCTATATTTTTTTTTCCGTAAGGCACATGATCGATTATAAAAAATAAAATTTAACGACAAAAATGGTTTAGAAATTTCGAATTGGTCGACAAAGATATTTGAATTGCTAAATGGTGTGTTATGCCATCTATGATGCATTTTAAGTGGATAGTTTAACGATAACGATAATTTCAACTAAAAAGTTTTCGTCTTCTTGGTTGATGGATTTTAAATGTCCGTTTTGTTCTTTCTTTCTACTGCCCCCGCGAGTACAGCGGTATGTTTCCGGATTTACAACCCTAAAATCAGGGTTTCGATTCCCCTTGGTGGGCTGAGCAGATAGCCCGATGTGTCTTTGCCACATTCTTTCTACTTCCTTAAGACAGGCCCGACAGGTGGATAAGATACTAGACTTGTAATTCGAGGGTCGGGGGTTTGAAGCCCCGTCGCAGCAAACATGCTCGCCCTTTCAGCCGTGAGGACGTTATAATGTCAATTCCACTATTCGTTGGTAAAAAAGTAGTCTAACAGTTGGAAGTAGGTGGTGATGACTAGATATCTTTCCTCTAGTCTTACACTGTTAAATTAGGGACAACTAGCGCAGATAGCCTTCGTGTAGTTTTGCACGAAATTGAAAACAAACCACACCAATCTAGAAAATCAAGTCTCAAGTTATAATATACACAAATTACAGCACTTGAAGCTGCTTTAACTGTATTTGTATGAGTTAATTAATTAGAGTTTGAATTACCTCATGATTACAAGCTCACGGTTTTGTTAATTTTAAAGCAAAACGACATCAAGATCTCTGCTGTATCCATCGTGGGGAATCGAACCCAAGATGTTAGCCTTGTAAGTCTATAAACTTACAGTTGTCTCACCAGAAAAATTATTACTTGATTATATCTTATTTTGTGTTAATAATACAAATGAATATTGAACTTTTATGAAGTAAATATTTTACCATTTTGTCCCTTTTTAATTATTATGCGAATAAACTTACTATCATAAATAAATACATATTACACTAAACAACACGAACACAAACTACAACATTACTTTAAATGTAGATATCCTAATAAAAGGACTAATGATAAAACATCCTAAATATATAACAATACGGGAAGCTGTTTAAAAAGGGGTTCGATTTTGTTCTAGTTTTATTATCTTTGTATAAGTATGCTCGTTTTCTGGCTTCCCTCAGGTAGTTTGTGACATTTATACATGAACACATGAAAAAATAAAACCATCTTTAATTCGACAAAAATCATGAAGGATGGTTGTTAATAGTTTCATCACGTTTCTACTTTTAAAATTTAGATAACAAAGTTTCCCAATTCCGATAAAATGCTTTTAAAATTTTTAATAATTAATTCTTCTACTTCCTATCAAATATAAAATTTAGCATATTCTTTCTTACAGTATAACGAACTTATTTCGATTAACTTCCAACTTTTTTCTAGTTTGTTTAATACTCAAAGCGAACATTAAACGTCTAAGAGCTTGAAAGAACTACTATTTCAAGTTTCAATGCTTACAACTTATATAAAGTTGAAAATATATGAAACCATCATTTTAAATACAGGATCCAATACCTCGAAACATAAGGGAAAAACATTATTCAATATTAAGTAATTTAACAACAACATTTCTTAACTATAATGTTATTACAATTAGGAAGTTTAAACAGAGAACACTAGTAAATAAAAACTAAGTTGTTTTTCATGTTAATTATCAGTATAGTATATCTTGGCTAATATTCTAATTATTTTACTCCAAGCTTCCCTATGGCACAGTAATAATATGTCTGCGAACGTATATCACTAGAAACAGGGTTCGATACCCGTGGTGGGCAGAGCACAGATAGCCCACTTTGTAGCTTTGTTTTTAACTCAAAACAACAACTTTCCCTTCACCTTTTTTTTTTCTTCTAAAGTGACTCAAAGATAGAAAGAGTGAATGATTTCTTTTTAACCCTAAAGAAAACAACAGATAAGCTACAATTAGGCATCAAACTTCGAAACTTAATTTTCTTAAGACGATAGTTTCGACATATGTCAAGTTGAATTGGCCAAAAAAGACAGGATAATGGAAGAGAATCAATTCTGAGAAACATAAACATACGCACTGTAAATAGCACTGTAGTGATTTGAAGAAAAAAGAGATTTGAACACCTTTTCTTTTCACACAATTTTACACTTATAACACTTACACGCTATGTTTGATAATATTTGTTTATGATTTATTATAGGGGCCAGAGATTTAAAACGCTTTTGGTCTTATAATCAATTCACGCATACCGTATACTTGTATTCAACACCCTTTGTGTGCGAAAGTGTAGCTAAACAGATGATGAAACAACAGACAACGACGAATGTGTTGTTTTCTTCACTCTAACT
Source organism: Tachypleus tridentatus (assembly GCF_004210375.1). Classification (NCBI taxonomy): domain Eukaryota; kingdom Metazoa; phylum Arthropoda; class Merostomata; order Xiphosura; family Limulidae; genus Tachypleus; species Tachypleus tridentatus. The sequence goes on along the minus strand of NC_134831.1, from coordinate 139,016,900 downwards.
TTACAAGACACTTCCGAAGTATGTAACTGTAGCATTCATCCAAAGATTCTTTCAGCTTCTGATGGTGCGTTTAATTTAGAACCATTTTAATGAAACAGGTGAATTAAAATACTTGATTCTAAATTAATAACTTAAACGTTAAAACTTGGATTCACATAAACAAAATACTTGTTTGAACTCTCTCAAATAAAATAAAACGCGTTTGTAATTAAACTCGGTCTTTTATAAACACCTAAGCTCCAAATGGGCCTGGCATGGCCAAGCGCGTAAGGCGTGCGACTCGTAATCCGAGGGTCGCGGGTTCGCGCCCGCGTCGCGCCAAATATGTTCGCCCTTCCAGCAGTGGGGGCGTTATAATGTACGGTCAATCCCACTATTCGTTGGTAAAAGAGTAGCCCAAGAGTTGGCGGTGGGTGGTGATGACTAGCTGCCTTCCCTCTAGTCTTACACTGCTAAATTAGGGACGGCTCGGTGCAGTGAGCTAACAACCTACTCACTTAAATACTTGTTGAATAATCCGCAAGCGATTGCGGCCCTATGTTCCTAGATGGAATCTAATGGTGATAACTAACTAAGCTTCAAATAAATTTAGAGTCAATAATATAATATTGATACAGGTTTAAAACTTTAACTTCAACAACATAGCTTTAACATAACCAAGGACAGGGAATTAGAAAATAAAAATTATTTGCTTATATTGTTTGTCTTGGAATTTCACACAAAGCTACTTGAGGGCTATCTGTGGTAGCCGTCTCTAATTTAGCAGTGTAAGACTAGAGGGAAGGCAGCTAGTCATCACCACCCACCGCCAACTCATGGACTACTCTTTTACCAACTAATAGTGGAATTGACCGTAACATTATACGCCCCCACGAGTGGAAGGGCGAGCATGTTTAGCGCAACGCGGGCGCGAACCTGCGGATTACGAGTCGCACGCCTTACGCGCTTGGCCATGGCAGGCCTATTTGCTTATAATCTGCCTGATTAATTATAGTTCGCAACACTCTTAAAGCAGTTAAGCAATATACAGCCAATAAAAGCTTTAATAAAACAATTTTGAATATGCAAATCAGCATGTCGCGTGATAAACAGGCGATAAATTGGCGATGGAACGGAATGAATCAGAACTATATTTTAATGTTGTTGGCGTTAAGCAGAAGGTGAGATTCGACCAAACATTGATCGTTTCTCTAAAAGGTATGTAACAGTCTCTTTTGATGTAAAATACCAATGCACTTAAATCACAAAAGTGTTCATATATGGGATTTGGGAAGTGTTTGTTGAGCTGATCATTAATGATCTTGCTATAGTTGCACTTCACTATCATTCGTTATTAAATTCGTATTTATTCTTATAAAGAAAGATATTCTCACTAATTTAAACATAAATTTTTATTTATTACTATAGTCAAGAACGCTGATTTAGAGCTAGGTTTTCTCTCTTACAGCTAAAATCAAGGGTTCGATTCCCCTTGGTGAACTCAGCAAATAGCCCAATGTGGCTTTGCTATAAGAAAAACATACATACACTCTCGTATGGATAGTATATGTTTTACTTCCATCGCCTCTCTATCTTCCTTCTTTTTTACATCCTCTGGTCCTTTTATTGTTATTCTTTTTTTCGAACCCTTTATTTTACATTTCCTTTTCAGAACTGCGTCAAACAGGTCGTTTATTCTTTGACCTTACACACATATTTTTCCTATATCACATTAAAAAGTACCACATAAGGCTTCCTACTATCATCAGTTGAACAAGGAAGGCGAGCATTGTTTTATAATAACTTAGGTATGTTTTTCTGTAATCCCATGCCAACTACTTTCTCATCCTTCAATGTTCCTTACACCCAACTTCACAACAGAGTTAGTGTCATTTTAGTTACTTTCATCAAGTTTCTAGGTATTTATAAAGGTAGTGTCGCAATAAATAAGAAGCAAAAGTGTTACACTTGATTTTCGGAAAGGATGTGATTCTAGACTTGACATACAAAGAACTCTTAATAATAAGACTTTGAATATGCTGGAAACATAGAAAACTGAAAGTTCTGGAAAGATGTGTCTTCAATAGAATAATAGCAAAGCTTCTTCCAAGCTGCTTGTTAACAGCTTTTAATGTAATATATGACTTACGTAGAAAGATTTGTTAGAAGAATAAATATTTTTTATTAAAGTAGAATAAACAGTAAACATAGCTTATGATGCTTAGCTACACGTTCAAGGCATTCAGCTTCCCCCCTAACAAATAGCCTTCACACGAACGGTAAAGTCTCAGCTAATGTGATACCAGCGTTAACATTTCTCATACTGGTGTCTCCTACAACAGTGGGTTTAATCAATCAGTTTCCCAAATGAAATCATTTGGTAACAATGGAAATTGTGAAAGTTACTTGAATACAGATTGTTATAAAGCAAGAAGAGTCTTCTCTGCCAAAGTTGTTCGCATAAAACACTCATGTGCACTTACTATCATACTAATAGCAATAATAGTAACCTCCAAACTAGACTGTGGGCGAGTGTGAGAATTCATCACTGAAGGGGGAAAGCTGTTGTTTTTAAGTTTTTCAATAACGCAGTCACTGCTATAAGCAAGTTTAGGTTCACAAAGTATGTAGTGACTGTTGAAATCTCTCGACAGAAGGAAACAAGAGGTTAAAAACATTTTAGATAAGTGGTTGAATGATTGTTTAGTTAGTTGAAGTTAAGAACAAAGCTACAAAATAGGCTATTATGCTTTGCCCGTCACTGGAGAGGGGGCTGATTGAATGGAAAAGTGGCACAAGGGTTTGTGTATATTAGATAAGATGATCTAGTCAATCCAGAGTTAATAAAAATACCTATTGCATCCAAAGGTATAAATAGTTGGAACAGTCGTAGAGTGGATGGAATTGCTTGCTGTATTAAACAGAAGACGCCATTATGTTTCTATGAAGGCCTAGTTGGTTGAACAGCAGAGTAGCCACGAAATTATACCAGGCCCAAGCCATGTTTGACGAAATACAAGGTACACGAAGTCCTGAATAAAACACAAAAAAATATTATTCACACAAAGACTTTTGAACAATTCATTGCATAATCATAAATGACATCATAACGAGGCGTGAGTAAAAAGTTCATGACCTTTTGATCCAAATCAGCAAAATGCAAGTGAGCAAGCGATTGATGCAGTCAGAATGCTTGCTGGTTTGGACACAACCATTGGACAATCAAATAATATATATTAACAATATCAGTTAACTGTAAACACTTTCTCAAGTACTCAATACAGGAAAAACATTCCTGAAGAAAGTAGGACGACTGTTAACAGATTAGCGTTTATAGAGAGTTGATCATTATAATGTCAAAACAAAAAATATATCTGTTAAGAAATAGCAAGTAGAGCATGAAGTCATGACGTTAAGCCTAACCTATAAAGGTGAATATTTATAAATCTTCCTATGCAAAAACGGCTCGTTTGGGTTGAGAAAATATTTCTCAACCCAAACGAGCCGTTTTTGCATATAAATTTCTCAACAAGTGGGTTTCTCGACATCACTGATTATAAATCTTCCTATACTCCTAACCGACTGGTGGGAACATGACGTATATATTTGTTACAGCTAAACAATATTAAAATTCGTCGCGGGACAATAAATGGCTATTATAAAAACACATGATCAATGTATTCGTTTTAATATAGTTAAGAGGCTATTCACATACGGCTTTTTAATATATCTGTCGTGACGACATTTGCGACACCTGTGTTGATAATTTTATCCTACTATGAAAATAATATTAATCTATTAATTCTAACGGAGTATAAGCCAGTATTATTGACTTCAAGATAGAGATCAACTCAACAGTAAAGAAGAATGTACTTTAATATGAATATAATAATAATGTACCAAAATTAAAGGAAATTACCCACGCTATGAGCCATTGACAAGCAAAAGAAATATAAACAAAGATTTAAATCTTTCAACTGTACACTCTATCCAAGTATACGCTCAGCGAGAACGAACAAATATACAAATATATATATAATGGGATATGTTAAGCCGGTGACCATGTAATTTTCTTATAACATTGATTAAATATTTTTTTATATAATTTCAAAACCTGCGATGCAAGTTCTTATACAAATTAATTACTTTACTGGTTTTAAACAATTTTACAGGCAAAAAGAAACTTGCTTAGGGATAAGGGCAATATGAATGTACCAATGATACTAAAAATTGGTTTTATTATTTCACGAAAGTAAATAAATCATTGCTCAAGCTATCTAATAACTCAGGTAATATATCTTTCGTTATACTTTATTTGTTGACTCCCTAACGACCAAGTTTCTCTTTTAAAAGGTCTCGATTTATTAAGTTGTCAAGTTTTGCCCTAATTAATTATTTTAACTTGTCACTTTTACAAAAACTCATTACGACAAGGAAGACTGCCGGAATGTATATTATTCAACATTATAAAAAATTAATTTATGACTGAATCTGGATAAAATATTTAAGACTTAATACAGTTTATAGGTATACAAAAATGACTTTCCTAGCAACCGTCCCTTCGATGAGTTATCGGAATTTTCGAGCTAGCAAGGTAAAATCCAACATTCGATCCTTGCGCTTAGCAGAATTGAGATACTCAGTTGTGTAACTTTCTACTGAAAATGAACCTAACTGAACCACTAGAATATTGCTGTTGAGGTACGGAATCATTGTATTTGTAAGTTATTTAATTATAATTTTAAAATAAATATATGCAGTTCGGTAACTTATGCATGAAATGTTTAAAAAATATGTAAGCTCAATGCTGATAAACTATAGAACAGTTTGTATTGAATCTGCGCGTTTAATATATTTGTTTATTAAAAAGAGAAAACCCGCATGCAGGTAACTAAATATTGTCAGATTCTCCAGCAGTAGAGGAAAAAAACATTGACTAATCGAGAAAAAAAACAATGTACTAACGTTATTGGAAGAATACTTAAGCATAAAAAACACAAACTACAACAACAGTAAAGAAAGCTTTCCAAACTGGTAAAATTAACTCTTTAAAAAGGCAGAAAAAACTGTTTGTAAGCATTAGATACACAATCGTAATTATTCATAAAAACCCAAAGTTAATCGTCATAGTTGAAAATAACAAAGTGATAGATGATCAATTTATAAAATAAACAGAGATTAATCCAAGGTTGTGAGTTTTTAATTTTGTCTAATATATAAGAAAAGTCATAGCATTTGACTTTGCGAATCATCAGTTAACATTCGAGTAGAATGACTTCTTTTGCGATAAACTCCTCGTAATTATTTTTGAATACTGACTGAATAGTGAATAGGTTAATTACAAAATGTCTAAGTCGACAGACTACACTACAAAACTCAGTAAAACGTATGGTGTAGTAGAACTGCGGTGGGAATATTATAGACAAGCTTTGAAAGAACACACAGAAAAGAACATAATGATAAAGAGACAGCAAACAAAGTCATTTATCATTGCTGATATGTAACAAAAAAAAGGTTTAGGAATGTCGAAGCAAAACATAGAAATATATTGATAAAGTTTGTTTGTTTTTGAAATTCGCGCAAAGCTACACTCTAGACGTCCCTAATTCAGCAATGTAAGACTAGAGGGAAGACAGCTAGTCATCACCATCCACCGCCAACTCTTGGGCTACTCTTGCCAACGAATAGTGGGATTAACCGTTACATTATAACGCCCCCACGGCTGAAAGGGCGAGCATGTTTGGTGTGATGGGGATTCGAATCCGCGACCCTCAGATTACGAGTCGAACGTTTTAACCCACCTGGCCATGGCGAGTTAATGTATTGATAAAATATTTGTGAAGAATATGTTGAAAGTAAATCAAGCCTTTCTGTGATAATACTTGTAGAATAGAAAGTTAACAAAATGCTGCCTTACAGAAGTTATTAGAAACATTTAATTACGAAGAAAAGGTGATTTTGAGACTGGGGCTTCTTATATAATTGTTTATAAATTACTGAAATAATACCAGACAATAATAAGTCTTTAAATCAATGAATAAATGTAAATTATAAAAAAATGAAATAATACCGCCACAAACCTGGCTTAATTGGCCAAGTCTACGTCTTGATATACTTTGGAAAAGCCTCGAAACCGCAAGTAAAAAAAAGAACAACATTGTATCGATTCTGCATATAAACATTTTCAACCACTTAGGTTTCAAACAATGTTAGTTAGCAGTAAGAGATATAAAACATGCTGACTAATTTCATCAATTGGTTTATATTCCCTCATCGTGCAAGATAAATAACGTCACTTCTTTTTACTATTCGAACATCTGATAACTACGACGGAATGTTGAACCACACTCTAGAAAAACTGAATTTTTGCATGAGCAGAATACGTTCGCTAACTTTCGTCGAAATTACAGTCCATGTGTGAAAATACATCCTTGAAATGATATCTAATCTGAAATTTTAAAAATTTCAAAAACACCAAACCCGAATTTTATAGCAAACACATGTAAGTTATTTTAAAAAGACTTGAAGGCTTACATTCAGTCGTCTACTGGTAAAATACAGTCAAGATCCTCTTCTGAAAAGCCGCTAAAGTTCGAGTTGAGGAAAAATAAATATTTTTGGGCATACAGACCGTTGTATGTTAAGTTAATACTCGTAGCTTCTCAAACCTGGATCCACAAGTCATGCCCGAAATTTCATAAACAAATTTACAACAATATGATTATTAAAATAAAAATTATTTGTATACGAACGAAAATATGTAATTTTGGAATAACGCTTTTAAGTTATATGGAATCTTTTGTTTATCTATCACATAAAGCATCAATAAGTTTGGAGACCAGCGAAAAAAGAATTAAGTTGAAAGTGGTTCTCGGATTACTGAAGTTTAATATCCGCTTTATTATGTACATACTAATACATATTACTATAATATACACAAGTATCCCCCAGTGGCCTTACAACGCTAGAAACACGCTTTCAACACTCGTGATAGATAGAGCACAGAGAGTCCTTTGTGTTTAATTACAAACAAACAAACCTGTAGAAGTAAGAAAGTCTCGATTTAAATAATGACTCACAAAATGATCTTTAAGACAGCTAAGTTAGTAACATAGCTAATAGCAACTAATATTGGCCAGGTGGGTTAAAGCGGTTTCGAATCCCCGTCGCAACAAACATGCTTGCCATTTCAGCCGTGGGGGTGTTATAATGTGACGGTCAGTCTCACTATTTATTGGTAAAAGAGTAGCCCAAGAGTTGGCGGTGGATGATGATGACTAACTGCCTTCCCTCTAGTCTTACACTGTTAAATTAGGACGGCTAGCGCAGACAGCCTCTGAGTAGCTTTGCGCGAAATTCAAAACAAACAAACAACTAATACATGTTATTGGAATTGTTTGGAGTGCTATCATCATTAGTTTCAGTTCCTTTTTCTTTTCATACCAACGGCAGTTTTTCAAAACTTGAAAATAAACGTGCTGGTACCATGAATTAGATAGGTCAGTATATTTGTAGAACATAATTATAATGCTCTTCATGTTTTCACTTGGTTTTCTACCACAGATGCTTTTAAAATGTTCTTTAGCACACCCTAAACTATGGCATTCTCATTAGTAACGTGTAAACTTCCTTCTGGTAGCCAGTTTGAAGTTCACGACTCTAACTCTAATTATCTCTGAAGTGCCTGGCAAAAATAAAAAAAAATATATATATTTTCAGAGAAAACGCCCTTAAAATATACTACACAAACACTTGAAATAGTGACATATAACTACATTATTACTGTAAAACTTATCACTGGATTTATCTGAAGGTTACGTTAGTAAAGTAAAACCTAAGAGGTCGCTATTCTGTTACACCTGAAAAGTTTCGTTGTTTTTCTTTTCTTTTTCGCGGTTTTTTTTCACCTTTTCGAATCTGTTGAAAGCTCATTGTTTTCCAATGTGAATATTACTTTACAATGTGTCCCTCGCTAGTATAGCAGTAAGTCTACTGATTTACACCGCTAAAACCAGGGGTTTGATTCCCCTCGGTGGACTCCGCCGATAACCCGATGTGTCTTTGCTAAAAGGAAACACACAAACACACTCTTTACAGTGCCTGACAAATCTTAATAAAATACCGCTATTATTGTGAGGCCTTCTTTACGTTAACATTTACAATCGCAACCAAAAGTCAGCCAAACCAAACACCATACATATATAATTTGTTAAAACAGATTGTTGATACGAATTATTAATTTTCATACGTTGAAATAATATTTCAGGATAAGATGTTAACGTTAAGATTTATCATAAATCACACCAAATTCTTCTTTCAATGTAATATATTAACACACATTAACAGTATTTAACACTGAAAGAATCATTTGCTGTGATGTATGATAAATCTTTACGTTAACATTTTATTTTGAAGTATGAAGGAGAAATGTCAATAAAACTGGTGTCTAAGATATGAGTGACATTTCATGTGCAAAAATATCAGTCGCAAGTTAAATGGAAATTACAGCCTTTTCTATGTAAAATTAATGTAAATTTCATGTGTAGTTTTAAACGAATAAAGTACATTACGTAAACGAAAAAATATTCCACACGCATACATGGTAAACGGATTGTAAATATGTTATTTAAAACATGATGATTATCTGTCTGATAATTAAACTGGTTCTAAAATAGTATTTCTTCACTGATGTGCTGTGTTTATTCCTAAATAATACGATAGTTTGGGTAGTTTTGTACTTATAAAGCAGATGCAATACTCTGCTGATAAAATTGACTTATACAGTTTAGTGTTATATTATATTTGTTTTCGGGTGAGAAATTATTTCGCGAACTACAATTTATAGTGATGTTGTATGTTTATCATAAACCCTTTAAATATAACATTATTATGTTCCACCTCTATCATCGTTAACCTCCAAATATTTTCCAATATCCTAGGTTATGTTTATGGCATCTCTATAGAATACCCTCTGCTTTATTATTTAGTATAGAATGAATATTGCCTCATTCTTCAGGCCATCAGATAATATCGATAATCGTTACTATTATCTGTATAAACTGAAGTTTCTTATACTGTAAATCTTAATGATGCGCTTCTAAAAATCTTTGCAACAGATAACTAGCCTGTGCATTAAATATCTAGTTTCATAAAAGTTGCTACTAATAGTAACAAGGACAGCGTGAAGTAAAGCCTGTTTGCAGATGCTTAAAGTATATGGAAAATTCAAGTTCAATGTGAGATTCTGTTATTTCAATCTTGTGATCTTGAACTAGAGTTTATCTTTCTCCTAATATCTCGTGCAAACTGAAAGATTTTTTGTCGATAACATAGATTGTTTTGTGATTAATATATTTAAGCAACAATTAGTTTATTGTAAAACTGTAACTGTGTACAAGTTCACTTTGAATTTGTCGGAATCTTATCGCCATATACGTATATATATATATTCATATATATATATTAACTTATTTAACTTATTTTCTAACACAATTCTACGATTCCTTAGAAGCATTAGTTCCCAATAATTTTTTTCAGACCATCAGTATGAATTGTTGAATGAAAGCACGCTGTGTTTTAAGAGACCTTGCACCTGAAGTGTGTTTTTTAATCCCAGCTCCTAAGAAAACTGTTTCATGTTCTTGAAAATATTAAGCTCTCAAACATTAAGCACATATTTCAAGAAGTACAAATATGGTTTTACAATTGTCCACCATTCGGAAAGAAACTATGAACGGTGTCTATTGTATGCCGTCATAACTGTGACTGAGGAAACTGTTTTGTGTCTCTTTCGCTAACATGAATCTTTGACAACATAAAACAGTCAGACAAATAATATATTCCCCAAATATTTACGCAAAATATTTTCAGCAGTTCCTGCGTTTCAACGTAATAGAAAAGACAAAAAAAGCTTCAATTCAAGCTTCAGTGACGTACATGTTAGAAAAAAAGAGTTAGAACGAATTGTGTGCAAAGAAACATATTTAGGGTTAATGATATTTCGCGGTTGATGCTTATTACAAAAGATTCATTGTCGCACTAACTTGTCTATATATTTATCTTAGGCCCGGCATGGCCAAGTGGTTAAGGCACTCGACTCGTAATCTGATGGTCGCGAGTTTGAATCCCTGTCATACCAAACATGCTTGTCTTCTTAGCCGGGGAAGCGTTATAATGTGACGGTCAATCTCACTATTCGTTGGTAAAAGACTAGCACAAGAGTTGGCGCTGGGTGGTCATGACTAGCTGCCCTCCCTCTAATCTTACACTGCTAAATTAGAGACGGCTAGCGCAGATAGCCCTTGTGTAGTTTAGCGCGAAATTCAAACCAAACCAAACCAATAGTTACCTTAACCATTAAATATACAAAAGCACTCCTTCTTACTGACATGTATTAGCAGTTCGAATAACTAGGTAAAAAATTCAGTATTAGGAAAAATTATTGTATTTATATAACTAGATTCTCAAGTATAAAATTTCAAAGATATTCATATCTAATACGTAAATGTGGAAGATCAATATATTTAAGTGTATTTAGAAGATGCCTTACATGACCAAAATATTCAAGTTCATATGTCCTCCTAATCATCTACAATGCCCCCTCAGTGGTACAGCGGTATGGCTGCGGACTTACAACGCTAAAAAGTGGATTTCGATACCAGTGGTAGGCAAAGCACAGACAGCCCATTATGTAAATTTGTCCTTAGCTCAAACAAACAATAATTCATTATAGTGAAATTCATGCTATAGACATATATATTTATATATTTTATTGGTCCAAGTTAATTGGACATAAAAGATAAATTATAATTACGTATAGTGACCATGGTCTTGGAACAGGTTTAAAATTCCCGTATTAAACTTTATAAGTCTTCAAATGTAGAACATGAATCATCCTTTTCCCATTCATTTAAAAGAGTTGGGTTTAAAAATACGTTTACTTGGCCCGGCATAGCTAGGTGGATTAAGGCGTTCGATTCGTAATCCAAGGGTCACGGGTTCGAATCCCGATCGCACCAAACATGTTCGCCCTTTCAGTCGTGGATGCGTTATGATGTGACGATCAATCCCACTATTCGTTGGTAAAAGAGTAGCCCGAGAGCTAGCGGTGGATGGCGATGACTAGCTGCCTTCCCTCTAGTCTTACACTGCAAAATTAGGGACGGCTAGCGCAAATAACCCTCGAGTAGCTTTGTGCGAAATTCAAACAAAAATACGTTCTCCTGCAATAAATTAAAAGTCCTTAAAGTGATAAAATGTTGAATATTTTTACTAAATTTTAAAATAGTCACGTTTAGGAAATGTTTGTTTGTTTATATAAAGCTACGCAGTACAGTGTACGTTAGCTCTAACCACCAGGGAGGGGTAACGAAACCCAGTTTTAGCGTTATTAGCCGTCAAACTTACTCCAGGTCCACTGGAAGAGATTTAAGAAGTAAATCTTTGTTTATACATGTTCAAAATATTCAAGTAGTAGAATTTAGAGTTCGAACCCTACTCTATTTAAACATTCAAATACCATATGTTAATGAAACATGCATTTCTTAGACGTCTCGACACTTGTATTTAATTATTAAATTCGAGATTTGAACTTTCATATTTTACAACAAAAATTATTATGCTTAGCAAATGAATTATCCGGATTTATGCTCAAGATATTTAAATTTAGAAGTTAAACCTCGTATGTCTAAGGTGATGTGGTTTAAAAACCATACTCTTCTCCTACACGATCATAGCGCTTTCTTGTATAATTCGAATCCTCAACCAATACAGTTTAAATACACGTATTTAGAACTTCTTTTAAACTTCCATAAAACTCAAGTTTAAAAACTGTCTTGCAGGTTAATCTATACTTTCAGCTAGTTAGATATCGAATCTGTGTCCTGCTCCTTTATGTCTAGAGTGATAAAGCTTAAAAAATAAAATCCTTCTTTTTTACGTATAAAATGCATAAACCTAGACTTTCAACCATTTTCCACTGTGTTTAAATCTGTCAAGCTTAGAATACATGTCGCCCTCATTTACATCCACATAATTATTAACAAAATCAAACCTCCTTCAACAGAGAAAGGTGCTCATCTGTAGGCTTAGGTTTCTCCTTTTATGCATTTAAGGTACTCAGATTGCAAACATAAATCCTCCTCGGGTATATCTCTAATATGTTACAAGTTGATATGATGATTCACTAGATGATTTTAATTTCTAAATACGGAATTCGGGAAGCTTGCAGATTAGTAATTGACCAAAGTATTTAGAGAACCACTAAATTTTGTTTCAACAAGACCAAAGGTTTTAGATTTATAAAGTGAACTTCCATTATATCAATCGCATTTAATCAGGGTTAAAATTTAGCCCTTTTTCTATAAGTGCAAGATATCAGAAGTTAAAGATATTTCAGATCGTTAAATATTTTGACTTAAGTAATAGAATATCATAATGATTTCGTAAGTATCCAAATATTAAGACATTTTTATATGTTTGGTTTGGTTCAACTGATATGGAAGTACCAAGAGCGGTTACATGATTTCACGATCGTTATTCATTTTAACAGGATGTCGTTATAAGAATAAATGACTGGAACAAATAAGACCTATCTTTTATTGTTGCGTCATCTTGGTTAAACGTGTTTACAAAGTATTGCATTGAGCAATGGTGGTCATTACATTAGCTATCATACTTTCTATACAGCAGTTTTGAATGTTTAATGACATGAAAAAACGAACTTATTTTATCCGAAATATTATTTGTATTTCTAGCCCAAAGCTGAAACCGCGGGAATCAAGTCCTGGATATTAGCATTGCATGTTCGTAAACTTACTGCTAACCTACCAGCACCAGTGGACTGAAAATATTAAATACGCTTGCTACAAAGTCGTACTTTATTTATAAAAGGCATATGTACTTCTTTTAAAGATAATAAGTTAGCTGCACAATAATTATAAACACGTATTAACAGAAAGCTCATTTAAAAAACTTTAATAAATTTCAAAAATAAAAAAGCAAACAAGAAAAATAGGATGCGTCATACCATCTTACGTCATCCGTTTTGAGGTTTCTTATTGGATCAGATGTTGTTTGAGGGGAACCTCCACGCGCTCGCAGGCGTTCAATACCGAAGATCTTAGACAGAAAGAATTAGTTTAGCGCGGTGCCTTTCAAAGTCTAGGTATCCGTTATGGTAACACAGTTACAACAGAGAAGCTCAGTTTTCAGCGGCTCGCAACCCTCCGTAGAGCTTTCCAACTTACCTGAAATGTTTACTTCTACCTAGACAGTGCAGGTAAACTAATTGTAAGATTTGAGGTAGTTTTTCAATAAGATATTTGTATTTTTTTCCTCTTTGTTAAAGAAGCACTAATTCCAGCGGTATGTAATGAAAGCTTGACGGATAACGTACCTGTAGAGCTCTCAATAGCATTACAACATTTTCACTGTTATAAAGCTATCTATTACGCAGATTTTAAGTTTATTTACTGCATTCGTGTCTTCTCGTTCCGTGAACGTTTTGTATATTGACACAGGTTGGTTACGCTCGGACTAGTCACTATACACAAGCATTTCGTGGAGAATAGTATAATACTCTACACCGAAGCGCTGTCGAAAAGTAGGCCTTTTTTCATCAGGAAAGAACAGTGTTTGATATTTTATTTTATTACACTTAACATTGGTTATATTTTACCAATAGGACCATAATAATTATTATTATTTATTATAAGATTTTTTTCATTCATTTAAGTTATTTATACTTTTATATTTATAAACATAAGTTTTTGTTCCACTATCTTTACGGTCCTGCTACTTGACTCTATAACTTTAACAATAACAAGTGTCGTAGCAACTTATCACGCGCAACAAACTATACTGAAGCTATATTGCCCGAGCTGTTTAATGTTTGTCACTGAACATTTAAGACGTTACAAAAAATAGTATTATTATCATTATATTTTTCCCCTAAAAAGTTTTTTCTTCATTTTTGATTTAAGACTAACCTAAATATCCTACACTAATAAAACCGAACCTCTTGAGATGTTATTGGTGACATGGATGCAAATCTCTCTAATGGAGAGAACGCCTAAATAAAGAAATAATACATTTTAATTATATATGTCATAAGACATAAGTATCAGACATTACATTTTGTAACACTTGATTCTTTAACTAGTCTCTTACAGATATTTCATGAATGAAAACAGCGTGTAATGACAGTATTTCAACCACACTACATTCGTCATACCCATTACCGATGACGCGTTTCGCTTAATTCAGAGCTCTATAAAATGGCTGGAATACAAGAGACGCAGCAATGGTTTGAACACTTTTTATATAAGGCATTTGATGTGGCTCACAGTGCATTATTCAAGGATTAAACATTCTGAAAATGTTCAATTTATTTTATAATTCTCACCTGGAGAAAAGATCAGAATCATCTAGAAATCAATATTCTGAGTTTGTAAATATATATTATTTAGTGTGGTCTAGATATTCAAAGATCAGTTTGTGACTTAACACTCAATACGTTTATTCAAAAAATAATATAAAATTATTTAAAAATATCACAGTATAGATTATACAAAGCACTGAAGAAGTGAATATAATAAGAGCAATGATATCACAGATCAAGTACAAACACCGGTATCATGATACCTTGTCAGAATAACAGGTTTAGAAAAGTGTTCAAGTATATTTAATGACAGCCATGTTTAACCAAAATTCAATCAAATATCTTAATTATAAATATTAATTAATTCATAGTTGGGCCTAGCATGGCCGAGTGGTTCGGGCGCTCGACTCCAAATCTAAGGGTCGTGGGTTCGAATCCCCGTCACACCAAACATGCTCGCCATTTCCCTCAGTCGTGAGAGCGTTGTGAAGTGACGGTCAATCTAATTATTCGTTGGTAAAAGAACAGCTCAATAGTTGGTGGTGAGCGGTGATGACTAGCTTCCTTACATTGCTAAATTAGAGACGGCTAGCGCAGACAGCCCTTTCCGCGAAATTAATGAAACAAACAATTCAGAGTTGATAAATAAATGATTTACTGGGATATTTTTGTTATTTATCACAAAATATTGGAGATTTAATTGCAAATACAGGTAACATACCAAAAGAAAGATTCGTAATGGTATAACATAAAGAATCAGTTTTCAGTCTAAACCTAAGATGTTTATAAGATTGATTTTGGTGTGCGACATCATACAACGTTTCGGCAAAGGGACTGTGATAATCATGCCATTCTTTACTTCTCAGTCTGCAACTATGATGCCTATCAGATTTAGTTGTATACGTGATATCATACATGGTGTCAAAGATAAACAATAATAGCCGCATCAATTTTCCCTTCTCAATCTACAAGGATGTTTATTAGATTTAGTTGGATTTGGATATCACACATGGTTTCAGAGAGAAACAATAATAATCGCACCATTTTTCACTACTAAATCTACAACTATGATGTTTATTAGACAGAGTTAAATGTGTGGTATCATAAAATGTTTAAAAAATAAACTATGAGAGTTGCATAATTTTAAACTTTTACATTCGCGAAAATAAAGTTTTAGAATACTTTGTTGTGCTTGTTTTACAAGTTAGTATATATGGCATTACGGTATTTTTAGTGTGTTCAGAAAACTGATGAAAAATCACCATTTGTAGTTGATTATTTGGTATTAAGCACAAAGCCACACAATTGACTATCGGTGCTCTGCCCACCACACATATCGAAACCAAGTTTTTAGCAGTATGAGTCCACAGACAGGCTGTGATACTGGGGGTCCACCATTTGTGTAACGATGTGACAAGTAATATCTTTGTATTAGGAAAATTTAGTTTGCCATTCTTAAAGATGCTTTGTAGACAGAGTTTTCATATACTTCAGTCGAGAACATAACGATAACACTATGAAACACAAATTTTGTTCATGGATAGTATGTGTTATTTCTTAATTTCTTCTGTTGTAAAACATTATTCCCTTCAAACTTTGCTTTTGTGATCTGGATAATAAAATTTAGAAATTAACCTATTTTCTTTGTAAAAACGGGCAAGTTTGCACATTTTCATTTACATAAGGTCTGAATAAAACAACATATGAATCAAGTTTTACATGTATTTATACTAAAGTTATATAAAAATGTTTAGAATTTAGCAGTTTTTCGAGATTTGCGACTGTCATCTAAATCATTTTCACGTATCAGCCCCGAAATATAGTCCAGGATTTCGGTTTTGTTAAACGAAGATCTCTGATAAAGCCATTGAAGTGTCTTTGATTATGGTAGTATGGGTTTCTCTCACCAGCTGCACCTCTGAAATTATAATCTGGATCTTCAACGTCTATTTTCTATACTATTGGAAATTTAAAATATAACTTAAAACATAATTAAATTTTAAAAGATCTAAAACTTGTATAATATAAAATCTTAATATTCAAGCAAGCAAAAAATTGTCTGTCTTACCTTCTAGAGTTTTTTTGCAGTGCTCAAGGTAAAATGAGGTACCCAGGGTTTGTTTTGATCCCCGACAGATATACTGAAATATGCCTTGTAGGCTTCACACATTTTAGCAGATGTTGTCACAGAGTACTTTTTCGCTCTTGTCTTGATAAGTTGGTCACATACAGAGCAGAATGCGTCTGAAGAATGCTTGCAGCTTTTTGATGCTGTCTCTGATAAAATCAGACAGGTCTATGTGTTCATTTAGGCAGCTAGAACTAAACTGAAGTGGTGAGTGGTGAACTTCTATATATATATTACTATGGAAAGTTCTAGAAAATTCTAAAAGGTTCTTGAAAATTCTTGTAAGTTCTACAACATTCTAGAAAATTCTTGTAAGTTCTACGACATTCTAGAAAATTCTTGAAAACTCTTGTAAGTTCGAGAAAATTTTCTGTCAGATACTCAGCACTGAATCTACCTGGAATGTTCTAGAAAATGGGTAACTTTGAAAATGTCATTACCCAGGTCACAAAAGCAAAGTTTGAAGAGAAAAATAGGTCTTTTCCATTTACTTTACGCATAAGCATTTGGGAAATAACACTTTCTGCCCAGGAACAAGAAAAAGTAACAATTTTGTTACATAGTGTTATTTATTTAATAATGTAAGGATGGTATTTCTCCTGGGCTGAGACTGCATTCCTACAAGTTTTTATGTATCAGTCGCATTTTCATTGCTCTGCAAAACAAGAGAGTTTCTAAATATCAGAATAAAAATATACCAAAATCTTAAATTATCTTTTTATACAATCTCAGTAAATATCACATGCTGCAGAAAACAGAAAAAATATATACAAAATTACTTATAGACACCTTCTTCGAGTTATCTTTTTCTAATACCGTTAGTTTACTTATGATTTGAAGCATGAAAAAGATTACTTCAGTCTGAGTTTGATCTTATTGGATCATTTTGAGAAGATCTTTCTAATCTTTTTTTTTTACCATTTCCTTTTGTAGGCAAACTCACAAGTTTCATCTGAGACATTTTAGAATCAAGTAATGCACTTTCAGATTTAATGAATATTTCATATTGCCTGACGTGCGTCACTAAGATAGTGGAATGGTTTTAATTAATATTTTTTTTGAAATAGACTCTTAACTGAGCTATTAAAAAAAATAAGCAGACTAGAATACTGATTCGTCAGTTTTTCTGGATGGTATTAAACTTAACTTGAATAAAGTAGTAATATTACTAAATAATCGGTGTTGAAAGTAAATAAATAACAATGTGTTATTAAACCTTATAATAATACTGATTTGTAAATGACTTTAAATCCACATTAATCTTATTTCACACAACAGCAGTTGTTGTTTACGAAATTAATAATGTACAAAGCGCTTCGATCATTAACATCTCCGTTGTAATCCAGTCGCCATGATAAGTCCTGGTGTTGTCGAAAGGCGTCTTCGGCACTGGAAATGACAGATGTAGTAGGTTAACTTTTATTAATAAGTTAATAGAATGACTGTTGAATTAACTTTCATAAGAGCTGGTGGAGTCCAAGTAAAAAAAAGACAGGAATTTTTTTGATTCCTTAGATTAGGATCAACGACTAGGATCAAGCTGGCGCCATGAGTACTGTGACATAGGTTATACATAGAACTGACATCAGCAGTGGAAAACGATCCAAAACAGCTATCACACTTACCTAGTCTTAACCCTAATTGATCATATAAATAGTTGTTTTATCCCTGGTACTTACCGAGTTCGTTTTGTTTAACATCTCTTTCTTCTTTATTTCTGATAAACTACCAGAGAAACATTTTCTATCTGTAATACATACTGGTTGTTGTTTTTGCTCCTCGGAAACATTACATTAAAATAAATTATGTTGATAAACATGTACAAGTTCTGTACCATAATAGTATAATGACAGTTCTATTCCATTGTGAGAGCTTATTGTTTATGTAACATCTAATATGAGTTTTTGTTAGAATCAGGTTACCGAGACTATAGAAGGCAAATGATTCTTTTACTTTATATTATAGATTTTCTTTACCCGTTGTAGCGCGCTATGTTGTCCTTTGAAGAAACGTTTACCTGATTACTTTCATTTTTTTTTATCCAAACCATTGCAGTTTGTAGAGTTCTGTTGATTTCAGGTAGATTTTATTTCCTTCTTTGTTAACTGTGAACAAGAGTTGCTGGTGTAAAAAATATCATGAACAAATAATTGTTCTATTTTATGATCATCTCAAAAATATTTTCGAGTTACTCATTCAGATATCCTTTCTAAAAACCAAACTGCTTCAGAAACTTCTTACTTCTTTTTTTCTTGGAAATTTTGTAGTAACTTTAAATGTAGTAAATCTCATCAGCTTTTTTTGGTTGTGTTTTTGTTTCACACTTACGAGTGCTAGACAGAACTGGTTTAATATATTTTGATAACTATGTGTCTTCTGACAATATTGTTACAATTGTCTGGAATGTTAACTATAGTGAAGTTGCACATAAAACACTCCTTTCTGTTTAGCATGTAACAAAGAAACGTAGAATTAGAAATCACTCGAATAACTAATCTCTCCCACAGGAAACGAGTTTATTCTGATAATACCTAGCATGTTTTTCTTACTTTACTATTCACTATGAATTCTGGACATACTTGATTTCTGTAGCATATAGTGTGCAAATAAATTATATACTCAAAACATATAATTATTCCAACTTCTAACTGTTTGAAAGTTGAACTAAAATCACCAAATATCTTCCCCGCAACAAAAAAATAAAATTGAAAGATATTGATATTAATATAAAACAAACACATTTGACACAATTATTCGAGCAGCACACATGTACATACCACAAGTACAGATATTCATTACTTCGTTAAATCTGTTGGTACGTTTTCATATAGTTGTACTACGTTTAGCGTTCCCTCGAAACGTTTTTCAAATACGATTTTTATATTTGTGTCATGATATAAAATACTGTTTGGTGCAGAAATTATTAATTGGTTTAATTTTTGAATGAATATTTTATGACTGTTTAATTTTTTATTACAAGAAAGTAAAAAGCAGGCGATTATTACAAGTTGTGTTTGTAAATCATTGATATCGAGAATATAGCGAGCAGACGATTTAATGATAAACACATAAATAGTATGAAATGAGTGAGAAACAGCAAACAGATACACACAGTAGCAGAAGAGAGTGAAGTCATGGCCAAATAAGATTTTGGCGTGAAATTAACTACGGTAGAAGCGATAGGCTTAACGAGTAACATAACCATAACTTTTAGTATGTCAGAGTAAGATTAACAGTAGAAAATGGGAAAAGAAGAATAATTTATATTGTCAAAACCTGGTTCTAAAATGACTGAATCAACCTGAGTACAATTTAACAAAAAGAACTGAGGATATTTTGAAGAAAGAAGATCAAACGATTACTGAAAGAGCAGTATACGACTACAGCAACTCGCGAAACAATTGTAAGTGAACAATATACAGAATACTAATGCGATTAAAATAGAGAAAGGTATTCCAGATTGTCAACTAAAAGTATAAAGTAATTGAATAGATCTAAGTGGAATTTTGACAATAATAAAACTATACACAGTGTTTATGATATCCCTATGATCTCTATGATGTAAAGAATTTATTCTACATACGTTTACTTTGTATGAATATGTATTATTTTATAAACAAGTGGAGTACGTGCTGTTCTTTTATCGTTGAATTTATCGCCAAAAAATCACAGACACCTACTGTGGAAGAATCGTAAACCCAACAACAACAACACAATATGTATTTATGCAATAAAGATGTTTAAGTAAAAGCCTTTAATCGACAAAAGGTGAACTCAACTTTAACATCTGACAAAGTGGCATATATACCTGAAAGCAGTAGTCTACATCACAGACCTTCAACGTCTGAGCTACGCATGTCTGAATGACAAGTGGAATTTTTACCGTCATACATATTTATAGTACACAAAATGGAGAGACAGGTTTTACTGCATCTTGTTTTTAACCAATAATGTCCATGTTCACAACTCCGTGGCACTAGCTAATAAGCCGCGCTTGGATCTATAAACATGAAATTGTTTAAAACATAAAATTTAGATCGTTTTACTAATGGAAACTCGCAGAAGCTCTTGCATAATTACTTGAAGGACTTCGTCTCTTTAATATTCCTCGGGGTGAGTCAGTGGGTAGTTTGTATGCGTATAGCTCTAAAATCGGGTTTCGATACCTGCAGTGGTCAAAGCATAGGTTGCCCATTATTGACGCTTAAATACAAACAAAAAGATTCTATAATAATATATCATATCTCTGTTTCCATACTTTAAATCCACATGGTATATGAGCGAGATATATTTTATTTGTTTGTCTTCAAAAAGTTCATTGCTGCAGAAAAACAGTGAATTTGACTGATTTCTATCATTTTTCCGTCTTACACCAAAATATAATGAACAATTTTCCAACACCCTCAGCACAGCTGTATCGAAAATTACAAAAAAAATATGTCGATTATCACTTACAAAAAAAACCGCAACAGCGTTTTGGTTTAAACTTCCGCCATTTAAGTAACTCTCTAAAACAAAAAAACAATGGTATGAAAAATATAGTGATAAAGTTACAGTCGTTTTGGTGTAAACTTCTACCATTTGAGTAACTTTTTAAAACATAAATCAATGGTCTAAACAATAAAGAGGTAAATATATCGTCCTTTTGGTGTAAACTACCACTATATGAGTAACTCTTTAAAACATAAATCAATGGTCTAAAGAATAAAGAGGTAAATTTATAGTCGTTTCGATATGGTCGGCTCGACACAAGACGTTTCACAGAAAACAACAGAGTGGTTAACAATAACGATTGTTTAATAACACGTATTTCATGGGACACTGACAACCTAAATAAGCATATAGATAAGGTACGTATTGATATTAATATTTTATGTGTTGACTTCTATTTAATGTGAATACCTCATGATGTATTTTAATAAAAACTTCATTAATGATCTGTCATGAGCTTTGGAGCTGATCAAACAAGTTACAATGAAAAACTACAAAAATAATCCATAGTTTGCAAAATAAATCACTCATATGTCGTAAGCAAACTACTGAACACGTGCTTGTGTTCATTTCACACTTTTAGAAATTGTTCGTCCAGAACAGAGTTTTCTTACAATCATTTAGCTTGGAGCGGTTCAGTGGTCAGTGCAGCAGTCGGCGGATAAGAATGTGTAAATTTCGAACGAATGGTCTGCCGTCGGACACATTCCGAATTACACTATGTAACACAAATTTTGTTCATGGATAGTACGAGGTCTGTTCCAAAAATACGCGGACTGACGTCATAAAACAAAATGTACTTTATTTAGAAGTTACAGGTCTGGGACCCCTTCAAAGTACTCTCCTCCCCAACGCACACACTTATCCCAACGGTGTTTCCACTTTTTGAAACAGTCCTGGTACGCTTCTTTTGTAATGTCCTCCAGCTCCTTCGTCGCATTTGCCTTAACCTCGGGAATCGTCTCAAATCTTCTTCCTTTTAAGGGTCTTTTGAGTTTGGGGAACAAGAAAAAATCGCAAGGAGCAAGGTCAGGTGAGCAGGGTGGGTGGGGAAGAACAGTGATCGAGTGTTTGGCCAAAAACTCACGAGTTCTGAGGGCTGAATTTCGCAGCAACGCGGTGCATCGTCAATTTTTCGGTCAAAATCTCGTAACAAGATCCAACTGATATCTCACACTCTTCAGCAAGCACGCTGACAGTCATACGTCGATTTGCCCACACCAGGGTGTTGATTTTGTCGACGTGTGGGTCGTCAGTTGACGTGGAAGGACGTTCAGGACGCTCATCATCTTCAATGGACTGTCGACCATCCTTAAAACGTTCATGCCACTTGAAACATGCCGTACGCTTCATAGAAACATCACCGTAAGCCGTGTTAAGCATAAAAAAAGTTTCAGTTGCAGATTTTCCAAGTTTAACACAAAATTTCACAGCAAGTCGTTGCTCCTTCAGGTCATTCATTCTGAAATCCACCAAACGAAAAAATCGCACTTCACTTAAAACCGCGTAACTAATACACAAATGAAGATATCTGCAATCGGGAAATGGAGTCATAATCAGCTGATCTGTGCAAACCTAGCGACACAAAGCGGATTGCCCTGGAACCAGCTGGAGTCGCGCAATTCGAACAGTCCGCGTATTTTTTGAACAGCCCTCGTATGCGTTATTTCTTAATTTCTTCTGTTGTAAAACATTATTCCCTTTAAACTTTGCTTTTGTGACCTGGATAATGAAATTTAGAAATTAATTTATTTTCTTTGTAAAAACGGGCAAATTTGCACATTTTCATTTACATAAGGTCTGAATAAAACAACATATGAATTAAGTTTTACATATATTTATACTAAAGTTATACAAAAATGTTTAGAATTTAGTAATTTTTCGATATTTGCGACTGTGATCTAAATCACTTTCACGTATCAGCTTTGAAATATAGTTCAGGATTTCGGTTTTGTTAAACCAAGATCTCTGATAAAGTCATTGAAGTGTCTTTGATTATGGTAGTATGGGTTTCTCTCACCAGCTGCACCTCTGAAATTATAATCTGGATCTTCAACGTCTACCTTCTCTTCTAATTTCCTGCTCTCTTTTGATGATGGCTGCTTTCTCTCTTGTGGAGTGGCTACAGAGAGCTCTGGGCAGTGTGACACTTGGGCGATGGGTGTTGGAAGGTCCGGATACAGGATAGCAGATGCATTCTTGCCAGCCCGACGTTTGGAAGGGTCCACCATGCAGAAGTAGCACTGAGTGGTCAGTGGGCTCACGCCAAACTCTTGGAATAGCGAATTTCATGACACTCTTTTCCCCTCTGTACCATCCTGCAAAAGAGCAAAATAAAATTATGAAGAATAAATTTATTTCATCCACAACTAATGTGCAAGAGGTTCATACAAAATATTTTATATGTGATATTTTTTGTACTATTGAAAATTTAAAAAGTAAATTAAAACATATATAAACCTTAAAAGATTTAAAACTTGTATAATATAAAATCTTAATATTCAAGCAAGCAAAAAATTGTCCGCGTTAGAGTGTTTTGCAGTGCTCAAGATAAAATGAGGTGCCCAGGGTTTGTCTTGATCCCCGACAGGCATGTCGAAATATGTTTTGTCGGCTTCACACATTTTAGCAGATGCTGTCACAGAGTACTTTTTCGCTCTTGTCTTGATAAGTTGGTCACATATATAGCAAAATGCGTCTGAAGAATGCTTGCAGCTTTTAGATGCCATCTCTGATGAAATCAGATAGGTCTATGTATTCACTTAGGCAGCTAGAACTAAATTGAAATGATGAGTGGTAAGCCTCTGTATATATATTATTAAGGAAAGTTCTAGAAAATTCTAAAAGGTTCTTGAAAATTCTTGTAAGATTTACAACATTCTGAAAATTTTTTGTCAGTAATTGGGAAATAACACTTTTTGCCCAGGAACAAGATAAAGTAAAAAAAAATTGCCACATTGTGTTATCAGCTGTGTCCATTATCTTCAAATAAATGACAGCTGTGCCAAAATCGAGGAGTTTCTGACCATCTGTACTGAATTCTTAGGGAAAATATCAGAAAATTTTGTTTGTCTCTACCGTTTAATACTTATCCTGAAACACGTAGAAGTTGAGCTTACTTACAGTAACCCATAGAGCACATTATTAACTGATGGATATTAGTAGTTTAAAAGAAATCTTGCTAACTAATTACCTAAATTAACAAGTGACAAGAGAGTTCACAGTTACGTTGATGGAGTACTTGTACATATTAAAACGGGTACGTATTATGAAAGCCTCTATTTAAAACGTTAATATTAGCTTCTTAATGCTAAAGCCCAAGATGATTAAAAGAATCTTAATTTGAATTACTATTACCCAATAAATAAAGAAATTGTCTATTAATATTATGCTTTACTAATCATAATAGGGAGATAACAGTGTCATTAGAATATCCAAAGTTAAAAATTCTAGGTAGGAAAAGTGCCATTTCTAGAATAACGATTTATCATCTTCCAAAGAACTAAAAAGTCACAATGATATATTATAGTGAACTTACAACTAGAAAAATCGAGAACACTGTATTTAGTTCAATCCACAGTATTTTCATGCAAGCATTTAAACACGATTAAAAACTACTTTTATTGTCTGCTTCGGTTGATGTTGATGTTTTCTAACAGCAAAGCCACATCGGGCCAACTACTGTAACAGCGGGGACTGTCTGCTTCGAAATAACGAATCATACGACTGTTATTGTAACTGTTTAGTATATGACTACATGCTATAAGCGAAACCTATTCTAAGTTACTTAAGTTGTTACAGCTGTATATTATACATACGTTTTCATATATCTACTTTATAGTCTTACAACAATATATATTAATGTTATTCTACATTGCTCTTTGTTTTTTCCGATAATTTAATGATTACACATTTTGTTGAAGTAAACATACAAATGATAACAAAAATAAAATTAGAAAAAAATATTAACACCATTTGTTGTTGTTGTTTT
The DNA here is from genome assembly GCF_004210375.1 of Tachypleus tridentatus. Lineage (NCBI taxonomy): Eukaryota > Metazoa > Arthropoda > Merostomata > Xiphosura > Limulidae > Tachypleus > Tachypleus tridentatus. Next base: position 138,991,931 of record NC_134831.1, on the reverse strand, counting down.
TCTTATAGGTTATGTCATTCATTACACTCTGTTTTATTAGATGGTATTTTGGGCCCAGCATGGCCAAACGTGTTAAGGCGTTCGACTCGCAATACGAGGGTCGCGGGTTCGAATCCACGTCGCACCAAACATGCTCGCCCTTTCAGCGGTGGGGGCATTATAATGTAACGGTCAATCCCACTATTCGGTGGTAAAAGAATAGCTCAAGAGTTAGCGGTGAGTGGTGATAATTAGCTGCCTTCCCTCTCGTGTTACACTGCTAAATTAGGGACGGCTAACGCAGATAGCCCTCGAGTATCTTTGCGCAAAAAACAAACACTGTATTTTTGTCATTGGTTATGCCATTGATTACACTGTATTTTTTATTGCAAATTGATCAATGTATTTCATATTATTTTTTAAATATCGAATATATTTATTTAAATAAGTTATTGAAAGTATTTCATACTTATCAAACAGCTGGTAAAATTTTCCAAACTAGTAAACTTCAAGAGCGTGTGTAGGAATATAAACAAAAATCATTTTTAACTTTTTGTAATATATTCCAAAATTAAAGTAATTTCAAATTGTGACATATATATATATATAAAGATTAAGAATAAAAAGTTTGTTTGTTTTTGAATTTCGCACAAAGCTACTCGAGGGCTATCTGTGATAGCCGTCCCTAATTTAGCAGTGTAAGACTAGAGGGAAGGCAGCTAGTCAGCACCACCCACCGCCAACTCTTGAGCTACTCTTTTACCAACGAATAGTGGGATTGACCGTCACATTATAACGCCCCCACAGCTGAAAGGGCGAGCATGTTTGACGCGACGGGGATGCGAACCCTCTTGGCCATGCCGGGCCTAGAATAAAAAGTACTACACAATTTCTGTGGTAATAAAAATTTAGAAACGAGAAAATAGGCACACAAGTTACTTTTAACTATTTGCAAGATACACCAAAATTAAAATAATTCCAAATTGTGACGTACATATAAGCATTAAGAATGAAACGTACTACACAATTTCAAACATTTTTTGTTCCAATAAAAATTTAAAAACAAGAAAATAGGCACAATTGTCACTTTCAACTATTTGTAAGATATATCAAAATTAAAATTATTTTAAGTTGTTTCATGTATATCAACATTAAGAATGAAATGCACTACACAATTTCTGTTATAATAAAAATTTATGAGCAATAAAATAGGTACACAAGTTACTTTTAATTAGGTACATAAGTGGCTTTCACAAAATTATGAAATGACAAAAAAACTCACTTAAAAGTAAAAATTGAAAATTACACAGCTGTATTGACAAATGTTGTAACAAACAAGTAGTTTCGACAATTAAAAATAAATTATACGTATACTGTGCGTCAATATGTTTCATAAAATAACATTTTTTGTTGTTTTAATTTTGGACATACAAAGTACTAAACACATAATTTAAAAATTCAATGTTTCAAAATTAGCTTTTAATGAATTTAGGCTATTGTGTAATTGGCAAAGAAAATATTCGCAACATTGTCGTCTTCAAGAATATTGTTTCTTTATCGGTAAAGCAATGTCTTGATTACAATATTTGTTAGGATGGTTGTGAAACGAAAATAGTTTATTACTTGAGCTCTGTTCTATCTGCCCGTGAATGTATAGCTTAATTTATAGGGAACATAATACAAAACAATAACACATTTTATATGTTTGTTTCTTTGAAGTTAAACACAAAGCTACCCAAAGGGCTATTTATGCCCTTCCTGCAACAGGTATGGAAAACCGGTTTTTAGTGTTGTAAGTCCGAAGACATACTGTTGTACTATTAGGGGGCCACATAATTTTTTGTTATAAAAAATGTGTGTTTTTCTTATAGCAAAGACACATCGGGCTATCTGTTGAGTCCTCCGAGGGGAATCGTACCCCTGATTTTAGCGTTGTAATTCGGTAGACTTACCGCTATTTTATAAAAAATTCGTTGTTTTTTAATACGAAAACCTTAACACATATACACACGTACACATTAAACTTTGTTTACTTCAGTAACATTTTAAGAAATTTTCATTCTGGCCTTGGAAAATTTCTTTCTTTCATCTCATTGGCTCTGCCAAGATATATTCAAGAAGCAAGTGACATTTTTTGTTTTGTTTTTTTTTGTCAGTGGAAAATTATAAAAGTAACTAATATTCCATAATACTATTGGGCAGAAAAAAATCGAAACAATTTATGAAATCAAACAAGAATAAGTATTATCACATAGTCGTTCAGACAAAAGTAATCGGATCAAAACTAAGTTTTCCCCTTTGAGAATACAATTAAATGTATGCAGAGTATAATCGTATTTTTATTGGCACTATGATGGAGTCACGTAAGAGCGTCGTAAGTGTAGAAGAGAATGTGTACGTTTTATATTCATAGTCTTATCACATCGAAAAATTTATCTACCAAACATGGGTTTACCTAAGATTAGTATCAAATATAGAGTTGAGATATTTTCAACCCACAGTGGAGAAATAAAGGTTTAACAGTTCTCATGAAGCTCACTTACAAAACGATATTTTGTCTGTTCTCCGATACAAATTAGAATCGGTGGCTTCTAAGTACAAAACGTTGTTTAATATAATATTTTGCACAAATATTCGGCAAATATTAAAGTGTTTTTTTTATTAATAAATGATGTCTTGTTGGCTATTTAGTGAAGATTTCAGTGTTCCTAGAAATGACTGTTAAATACGGCTTGCATCACTCTGGTGTGATATAATTACGAATTTGTTAATGAAAATTTAGTAATTATAGTATAATTAATTTAGAATAAAAACAAAATTTATAAGATATGTATATTATATTTTAATACATTGTATAATATACTTTATATACATATGAAAATAAATATAGAACAAATAACACGATTAGGTTAAATTTTAAATCAAAACTAAGGAAAATATTAAATACAACCTGACCAAAACCCAGTTATAAAATTAAAGCACAAATTCCTCTTCAGAGTAAATATGTTTTACAGGTATATCCCCAACGCTATGTTGGTCCTATTTCTGCACCCACCTTAAAAAATGGTACGTTTATATTCTTCAAACATGTGACTTATGCTCGAGTGTTATGTTGCATTATTTTGTTTCGAAAATGTTTTTATGTTTTAATTTGATCATATGTTTAGAGTAAACATACCATGTCGTTCAGAAGTTTATTGAAAGGTAAACATTTTAGGAATAGAGATGTACAGAAAGATACTCATCAGTGATATATAAAACAAGGTACTGTGGGCTTACCCTCTGAAAATGGAAGATCACTTTAAGGTCATGTCTTTCAAAACTTTTATTAATATACATCATCAAAGTGTTTATTGCAGATATGAAGACAATAACAAAGGAAAACATCAAAATCATGCCACAACTTTTAGGGTAAAAAATCTAGATGAAGTAAGTGTTTAAGCAGTATTATAAATCGGTGGCGACAACCAATAAATGTGTTCAGAGTGCTGCCCAAATTATGTCAAATGTTCATATGGCAGGTAAATAGTTGTTGCTGTTTTTTGTCTGCTCTCACGTGTATATGAACCTTTAGTTCTGCAGCCGCTGACACACACATTTCCTATCATTTGATATGAAGGGAGACATTCAAACCGGTATTCATCAATATGGCAGCAACCCGGATATTCTGATAGCATATTCTATGTGGTATGATCATTTTAAACTTTATTTCATTTGAATGCTACTTCACTATTTAAACATTGCACTTTTCGCAGGGACTTTTATTTTAGTACTTTAAAACTATTTGGGAAAAAGGTATTCTAAGATGTAATGACCCGCTTTTATAAATTTGTATAATAGCCAGTGCTAAGGTCGACATTTGATTTTCTGTATCACAACTCCTTACTAGTGGAAGGGATTCATTTGTATCTGGTCTTATTCTTTTTGAGAAACGATGCTGGTCATTGTTGGTTAAAAATACTTTGTTTGTTACTGTCTACATTTTGGTAATTCCAGTTTTTGAGGTGTGTTGCATATTTTCAACATTGCTAGCTGACATGACCTTAAAAAACCTCAATGACAATGTCACTGGTTAGGTTGACAGTCTGCATCACTGACTGTGATGTTACCATACTTTTTCATTTCTAAGTTATTTGCTTGTCACTGGACTTCAGAATAATCTTGTACATATATGTGTCTAAGGTTCGTTTATAAACTGTTATTTGTCCAGTTAAAAAACGTAAAGATGTAATGTTCAGATGGTTATGCTGGACCTGATACAAGTGGAGGAAGTTTAGATGTAATGTTCAGATGGTTATGCTAGACCTGATACAAGTGGAGGAAGTTTAACCCCTTCTTTTTCAATACAAGAGAATTAGTATTAGCATACTGAGACAAGTTTACCCTATTGTATGTTATAACACTTTCATATTTTGATATTACGCCTCTAGATATCAACACATCTTTACATAATTTGTCAATTTCTTATAGATATTATGTCTGTTATCTCTTCTCCCTTTACTTTAACCTTTTATTTTAACATGCAAAGTGTTTTGTTATTTCAAATTAAAGTCTCCCAGAACATAGAGCTTGATTTTAATTATAATGAATTTAGAATTTTTTTAACTTCAAACTTGTTTTCAGCAAATTATGAATATTTTTTTTTCCATGATCTGAAGGTGAAAATGAAACATTTAACTGATTTTTACTATAATTATCGTGCTGACAATCTGCACCATTGACTGTGATGACACCATACTATAATTATTGTGCTGTGTATTTTCATTGAAAGAAATATGAGCAAAAACAGACAGACCTATTATTCAATAGATAATGGTGTCATATTTTCGAAAACTCTATCATTAATCTAATCACCCTTAAGGGATTTGGAAGCGAAAAAGAGATAATAACTTCAATAAATCCCACATTGTTGAGATCAGTAGCGCTACCTGGTTTAGGTTAATTTATCAACGTGATGTACTATCTACTCCTTTACTTACTATACGTTTAGCCTTTTCAACAAACACAACAATAGTTTAACTTTGTTGTAATTGATCAGAGAAGGTAACAAGCTGCTCTTTCACAGGCGATATTAAAGTGTTTTTATATGTTCAGTCACATAATAATAACAGAACTGCTAGCTGTGACATTTCTTAAGATCCAGAATTAAGTCTTATAAATATATATATATGTATTTAATCACTATAATTCTTTTCTTTTTTTTCAAATTTGTTAAGTATATAACCGAGAATTTAATAATATGCTTAAAGGATTGGACGCGTAATACACATATGAGCTCGGGCTTTGTTGTAGCTTCAACGTTAACACGAAATACTTAAAGAAGATCAAAATAAAATTATGTTTAAGTAAAAGTTAACCTTCGATTAACCTCTCATGATGTTGTGTTTGGAAGTCTACATTTGATCGAAACGTGGATGTTATGGAAGTAACAGAATATAAATATTCCCTTAAAAGCACCTGCTGATCGCAGCAGGATACGTTTCTCTGATCAAAACGAAAAGGAACTGACACGTAAACGGGTGTTTACGCCATGATTTATTCAAAGCCATCTGCTTCATACGGCTCTTTCCTACCATTCTTTCAAACTGGACTTTTCTGTTATTGTCACACAGTCTCGCACCGCAATATTCGTTATCAGTAATAAATGCATCGTTAGACCATTTAATCTCAGGTTCTGGCCATTATTACACCATACATAGAATAAAATTATGTTCTGTTTTAAGGACGTTAGTTTTCCGGACAGTTTGACGTTTATAGTTTGAAACAGATTAAAAGTACAGACGATCCAGTTAACACAACATTTTCTGACAAGTGTAATAATCGAAAACATGCCTTTTCTATGTAGTTTTAAATAAGGCATTTAATTTTATTATATCCATCTATACGGCAATAATGTGTTCAACGTGGCATCTTTTTTTGAAGCGTCATCATTGTACCAGAAATTAATTCACTCATATAAAACTTCATGATGGCAAATGGAACGAAAAATAAACTTTTTGGTTCTCAAAATAAACAAGTACCATATGCTATAAATTTTCTTGATAACGTTTGTGAATAATTCAGATAAACATCAAACGTAGTAAAAGATGTGAGACGTTAATTACACAAGGTGGGCCGAAAGTAGACGTACAGTTGATAATTGAAAACGCATTTGAAGTTATTTGATTAATATTAGAGTGCACAGTTGATAACTAATAATTTATTTAACGGCACTTTACACATGACATGGAACTATGAGAAAGTGAAATATATATGCAAAAACGGCTCGTTTGGGTTGAGAAAATATTTTACATAGAAGAGCGAACAACGTTTCGACCTTCTTCGGTCATCGTCAGGTTCACAAAAAAAAAATTGTGCATTGTGCAGACCACATACCTAATGTTCTTGGGAAATGACTTTTTTTTTTTGTGAACCTGACGATGACCGAAGAAGGTCGAAACGTTGTTCGCTCTTCTATGTAAAATATTTTCTCAACCCAAACGAGCCGTTTTTGCATATATATTTCTCAACAAGTGGGTTTCTCGACATCACTGATTATGAGAAAGTGAATCCAAATGTAATCCCGCAGATGTTCAAATTGAAACCCGTCACTGTTCACACAGTCCTGAAGTATGCCTGCCACACTACTACAAACTTTGACACAAGTCTGCCTATCCATCAAGTTTGGTAAATGCGTCTGTGATGTACTTTTTCGTTTTGTCAACACTGCTCGATTTTCTGCCGTAAACTTTGTCCTTGGTTATTCACTTGAAGAAAAAGTCCATACACGACTGTGCACCTACGTTTTAGCTTCTCTGTATAATAGAAACGATATATCTGCAAATACACTAAATTAAAACTCGTTGATTTACTGTATTAGAACAGCATTGTGCAGACCACATACCTAATGTTCTTGGGAAATGACTTAGAATTTATTTACTTATTGTGTAATGACAGCGGTTCACAAGCTGTTTATTTAATGTACTAGGCCAATAACCTAAAACTTGTTTACTTATTGTGTAAGGACAACAGTTCACAGGTTGTATACCTGATGTGCTGGAACAATGACCTAGAACTTGTTTACTTATTGCATAAGGACAACAATTTACAGGTTGTGTACCTAATGTGCTGGGACAATAACCTAGATCTTGTTTACTTATTGTTCAAGAAAAACAGTTTACAGGCTAGCTAATAATTTTGATAGGACGATAGCTTAGAAACAATTTGTTTACTGTTTTAAGAGCAATGGCTTTTAGAACATTTCACTCATCGCGCCAAAACAGTGGTTTACAAGCTGTTTTCTCAAAATGCTATGACGGGGAATACAGACTGTCATCGTATTGAGATTATCGTAAAAGGACAATAGTTTGTAGGTTTTCTATTCACTACACTACTATGATAATGACGTATGGGATACTGACTCAATTTGATAGGACGATTCTTCACTGACTTTCTATCCATTGTACTATGTCAGTGGTTTGCAGACTGTTTATTCACTATGTAGGACAACGTTTTAGAAGCTTTCTAAATATTAGTATTAAGACAATATTTTACATGCCAATTGCTAATGAAACTACAGGTCGATTATTTATGTGTGATAAAAGAGTGGTTTACAGGTTGTTTACAAGTTTTGTAACGATGATTTGTGGAGATTTTTTACTAATTGTGTGCTAAAAACAGCTTATTTATTGATGTATTAGGACAGTGGTTCAGATTATGTATATTTGTTGTAGCAGGTGACACGTCATCAACATTATGGAGAACAAGACACCTTAATTTAGATTATTTTTAAGTTCTTTATTATCCATGCATATGAATACATAAATACCCCTCATCAGTAACCTGCCTTATCAATAAGCAGACAAGTGGATAGAAAACTCAAGTTTAGAGAATGAAGCTGACAAAAGAACTAATTAATAGAAATTCTTGATTTGATTCGCTTTCTTAAAGCAGACGATAGCTGGTAGTTTACTGATAGACCGTGGAGGTAACGTGTGTTACAACAAACAAACACAACATGCACAATCCTGAAATTCCAGTTATTTACTACACATAATTCAATATTCAAAATGTATGTTTAGAAAAGTCGACTTATTTAAGTTGCTTCTTTATATGAACACTTTGTTCACAAAGAAGACATGGCAGTTGTTATGACACTTTCGTTGGAGGAAACCAGAATTATCAGAGCTCTCCACAAAGTCGTTGTCTCTAGCGTAAGCATTGATCTCCTAGTGTACAGGTGCAATTTTGTCCGACAAGTAGAGGTAATACGACTCGCTTTATCTGGTTCTGTATCACTCGCTCTTTCGAAATGCATTTATTGAAATGTATAAAATGTAAATGTTCATTTACTACCAGAAATACGTTATTCTTGTCTTTGTTTTCGTTAAAAATCTATATAAATAACTAGCCAAGTTTACCTGGCGTTAACTGAAACAAAGCATTGTCGAATACTCAATGTGCTATTAGTCTTCCAGTGGAAATCCTTAGTGGTTTTATTCGTTTACAAAAATTTATGACAAATTGATAGGCATGTCACAGCTTAGATACCCACCAAACAATAACTTTTAAGTACAAAGGAAAACAATGTACTTTATTCAATGTCTCAGAGTAAACATCATTCACTGTTGCCTGGTGTTGCAATAATGTCACATATCCAACATAAAACTAACTGTCTATGAGAGAAACCTGGTGTCAAGAGGTTCAAGTTGACCATTTTCGGTGACTGTCCTTGAACCTTGTTAATAGGTATGGGGAACCTTAAACGAAATGGAAGCTGCAACTGTGTAAATTCAGCAGGAGTATCTGTAGGTATGAGGAATATTCTTAGTAAGAAAACATCCTCACCCTTGGAATTTCCACTGAAGATTGTGGCCTCCGAAACATAGGGCAATAGTTGTTTGATGCACAGTCTAGTGCCGTTGAAAAACTTGAATGATTACGGAGAAGATTTATGGGTGAATCTATCTTAAGCTTCAAGTTGTGTGGAGGAACACCAGGAAATTTAAGAGTGTTTAACACCTGACTTGTGGCCTTTTATTTTGCTACGTAAGAGTTTGAGCAGGAAGAATTAATTTCATTTACAGCTTCATTTTTATGAGCAAGAATGGCCCTTTCATAAAACCAAATATAGCTTTTGAACTGTTCCTTGACTTTGAAGAAGACCATTGCTTTTACCTCAGCTTCAGCTGTGGCTAAATTTTCACAGGGGATAAGTATTTAATATCTGACGTGTCAAACGGAATGCGACCATCACCAACATGAAATAAAGCCTTAGGAAAGTAGCCTGCTACCTAATTTTCATGTAAGTGCACTAGGCATATTTATTGTAAGGTTTAGTTTGTTAACGTGGTACCAGACACTTTGATGCATACACGAATTTCATCTGCTGATTTAACTCTTTAAAATACTGGCAAGGTTCGACGGGGATCTCCAGTTATGACAAAAGAAATGCCTCCCATTATGGATTTGTTTTCACGAATGTATTGCAAAATGCCATTAAACGCTTCAAAGCCAGATTTTGTAACATTGTGCCTACATCCAAGACAATCAAGAGATAACTTTGAATAACTTTTTATCTACATTTCCAAGCTTTTGTCAGCCTCGTGAAAGCTACTATCAAGTAAATTAACTTTTTTATTTACTTTATTGGACCTCTTGGCCCATAGAATATTAAACATCTTCCCTTCGTTTTTGCATACTCTGCACTTGCTTGATGAATACGTTGTTATTATCTCAGTGGCAAGGTAAGTTGCTTACACATAGAATATGTGAGATACGTAAAAGAACTATGAAAGCCTTGTACCGTGTTTCTCCGATAATAAGACCTACCCATAAAATAAGACCTAGTGTGATTTTTGGGGATAGTTTTAATATAAGCCCTACCCTTAAAATAAGCCCTAGTTAAGAGTGGCAGGAAGAGGAAAGAAATAAAAAAAATTAATTTATTAATTAGTTTAATAGCTAGTTAATTAGTTTGTTTAAGTATTAATCAGTTAGTTTAATGGTTTAATAATAGTTTATTTTAAATGGTTAGTTTAATAGTTTACTTTGTAACTTCATTTTTTTAATATATCAAAATAAGATATCCCCCGAAAATAAGCCCTAGTGTCATATTTTGGAGTGAAAATTAATATAAGCCCTGTCTTATTTGCGGAGAAACACGGTAATGACTCGCGAGGTTTTAAGAAATAGAGTAAGAAGAAGTAATGTAGGTCAGTTCGTTCTTTGATAAGAACTTATACAGACCAAACTGTGAAACACAATTCACTTATTCTGCACCAAAGAGAAAGGTCAAATGATGAGATCCTGAAAAGGGCTTGTTTGAATACCACTGTTGTGGTCAAGTTTATTGTCTCTAGTACTGCTGTGATAACCTTTTTGTAAGTTTTGACCGATTAAAGGCATTTTTGTTTAGACTTGTCTACTCGTATATCAAATTTAAGCTCATTTGAATAAATATCCACAGAAATTGTGCTCTCCTTCAGGGTGATTAACATTGTGTAAGCATTTAGAACAAACAAACTTAAACTACCTCCTAGTTATAGTAGATATGTTTGTATTTGTTTATTTAACTGTCCGGAACTTTTCTCACAAACTTCTCGATCAACGCTACAAATCTCATATTATTAGAAAGGTTTTTACCCGAGGATTTCTTATTGCATATTGGCTTTTCCAGTCAGCATCACTTTACGTGTTTTTAACTTAATTAAGCCTTTTAATGTAACAAGTATATAATACGATGACACAAAGTTTTTTCATCATGTAACAATTGACTTCGTTTTCAACTTTTGTTTTTTATTTGCAACTTATTTGACACCAAGGATGCCTAATGTAAGTGTGCTTTCCTTCGAAAATAAATTACATCGAATACAAATTCTTTAGACTTTATCAGTTTATTTAGATCAATAGTACGATTGTGCAGTTCATTTAAAAACCATTTGCTAATCACTTTGTGAACAAGAACTCAGACGTTTCTGCATACTTACCTAAATTTGCCTTCAATTAAACTTTATATTCACATTACTATGCAATAATTTAGCTTCGGTTCGTTTCATAGACTATAATTAGTAAAACCGTGTCATATTCTAAACACTCATAACTGTTTCATATTCTGCATACTATTAGAAATACCATTACTTTATTGCTTATTTTACGTGTAGATTTATTAAATAAAGTTACGTCTACGTAACTTTGCTTTATCAAATGGACCAGGATTTATTCGTCTAACATATATGTCTACAAGAAAATGTAGCTTTAAATAACGTGCGTGAAAACGATAGTAAAAGAAAATTCAAGCGATGGACATGATAACTACGGCAACTGTTTAGCAAGTCGCGGCTAGTGGCACAAGAAATATGTACGTTGTTAAATCTAAATGTTTGAATTCATGGACTTTGTTCTCGGTTGGCAGACATCAAAGTTTCAATACAGTGTCTTTAGTTGTTTTTTACGGAAACAAGTTTATGACGGCAAGGGGCTTTTAACATGTTCTTTAGCACAGTACTTCTTTAAATAACAGCTTTCGGATTTCTGCCAAAAATAGGCACTGCAAAAATGTTTTTGAAAGTATTATAAACTTCAAGTTCTATCACTTCTATACAATGTTCAGATTTTGTCTTTTGCGATATGAAGACGAGTTTCTGTTTAAAAAAATCATAATTTGTGAATATTAACTCGTATTTAAATCAGTTTCTATATGAAGCACCATGTTGTTTAGGCTCAAATAACCAATTTGTGGTTGAAAAGTTTGTCATAATTTATTTTTATAAAAATTCGAAAGCAACTTAATATGAGACGAGAGCCATCCGGTTGGAACACTTTTATCAGTTTGAAAAGTAAACTGTGTAACGTGTAAATTTTTAGCCTTTTCTGATAATTAATTTCTCCAGAAATCAAGCAAACCATCATAATCTAGCGTACGTGTGAGTCTTTTATTTATATAAGTTTATTTCATAGCAAGTTTTTATTGCAAACGACTAAAATTCATAACAAAATAAAAAAGGAGACAAAATATTTATTTACCGAAGAATCGAATCATCCGGCAACAACAACCCACATACATCTTAAAAACAAACTAAGTTTTTTTTTACTGTTCAAAGTTTTTATTTAGTGAATTTTAATTCTCCTCATTCTAAACTGTTGTATCCTTGATCTGAGTTTGATAAACAGCGATATTGCATTGTTTATCCATTTAGATTTTTAAAACAAAAATAATTAATTTTAAATTATTCAGTGATTTCATTCCTATAATTCCCTTACAAAGTAAACAAACCAAACATCATGCTACATTTCTTTAAAGTTCTGTTTACTAAATTTTATTAAAATCATCCGTATATTGTTAGCTTCATTTCATAGACATCCTCCAGTCTTCTGAACGAAAATATGCATTTAAAATAATCATTATATATTTTGGTTTATATATTAAATTCAAACAGACTTTACAATTAAATGTAATTCGCTATGAAAATGATCTAATTATATTACTGTGTTTATGTTAAGAATTCGAACTGAGTGATACGTTTTATAATCAAACTTAACTCTTTTGCAAGGAACAATGTTCATTTTGTCGTTTATCATCTTAAACCTAGTCAAAACCTATCTTTTATTTTTATAATGACAACATTCAGTTTTACAAGTTATAGAAACGTATGCCAGTTAGTTATAGATTCCCTAAAAACCTTAAGACGATTCTGGAGCTATATATTAATGTGATAGACATGCATGTACCATAAATATGGAGTAGTGTCGTGAATTCGAATCCTTGTCAAACCAAACATGCTCGCCCTTTCACCCGTGGGGACGTTATAATGTCACGGTCAATCCCACTATATTCGTTGGTAAAAGAGTAGCCCAAGAGTTGGCGGTGGGTGGTGATGACTAGGTGCCTTCCCTCTATTCTTACACTGCTAAATTAGGGACGGCTAGCGCAGTTAGCCCTCGAGTAGCTTTGCGCGAAATTCTAAACAAGGAACTGTAGTGGATAGTTGAAGCATCAGGACATACGAACGCTTGTGTGACAGTAAAACAATGTAATTGTAAAACCGGTAATTAACTTAGCAAGATTGTTTGTGCTGAAAAAACTATGGTATTTATTACAGTTATCGAAACGTTTAGACAGCAAAGAAACGAAATATCACACTCATGCCCGTAATGGCAGGAAGTATTTAGGTTTTATGTGGTTGCTAAGTAACGCTGTACACAGTTCGCATACACTTAAATGTTTTGAATATGAATAGTTTATCATAATTTATCGTTCGTGTAGGTTTATGATACGTATTGTTGTTGATGTAAAAAGGGGTTTACAGAGAACAACAGTAAAATAAATTACGAAAAGAATATCAGTTATCTCTTTCATCTGGTATGATGAAATAAGTAAAGTTCCTATTTACATTCACTATTTGTTATTTAAATTAATTACAATTTTTATCACTCATGATTTGCCGTCAGAGGTCGCATTTTCCTTGTTTATTATTATTCATTCCTATGTCCTTATATAAAGAAACAATTAATTACATTATATTTTAAATTAAGTCAAGTCTGTCTGAACTCTTTACACTCAAAGAGAAAATTCCCGTATTAAACTTAGTAACTTTCACCGTACAAACTTTTATTAACAACATAAAATAACAAATCGTAATTACCTGGAGTTTGTGGTGGGTGGTGATGACTAGCTGTCTTCTCTCTAGTCTTACACTGCTAAATTAGGGACGGTTAGAGCTAATAGCCTTCATGAAGCTTTGCGCGAAATTCCAAACAAACCGTTTATTTTAACACCTAAACATATGTCTAGTTAAAAACAAGTATATAACTCATAAGCTACAAACAAGATAATGCCTTTACTTTGACTTATAAAGTGTGAGTAATAAGTTCGATAGAATGCATGTGGTATAATATATTTATTCGCATCGATAAATGCTATTATAAAGTGTAAAATTATATAATAGGATTCTGATGAGACGGTTGGTAAGATTTCAAAGATCTGAAGTGATAATGTTACACGTTTCAATGCATTCTACTTAAAATATACAGGAATTAAAATAAATTAATTAGTTGGTTAAGTTAAATCAACTTTTAGCGAAAAGCTTTTGAAGTAATCCTAAGAACACAAGTAGAAAAATTAGGATTTGCTTAGTAAATAAATGTACTTACATTACTCGTACCAAGCACGGGAACAAACGTGTAATTTTATAAATAGCAAGAAAACGCGAAATCAATAATGTTTAACATTTATTTTGTTCTACAAAAGTTAATATGCTGTGTACAGCAGTAGAAAATAATTTACAGGGTAAAATAGGCATTTCCGTCTGTCGTAAACAAAACATTATCATGAACTTTACAACTAACACCTACAACACTTCCTACGCTTACACTGTCTTTACATAGTTCAGAAATATAAGTTTAGTCATCAGGTCTAACAAAAATAGGTGTTATATACACAGACTGTTTATTTATTCGTGTCGTAAAAACTTTTGTGCTACAGTATTAGTCATTACTTTGCTGGAATCTATTACCTCTAGATACACTGCTGGCCAAAATCTTAAGGCCATTAAGCATAAAGAAAAAATATGCATTTTGCGTTGTTAGAATCAACCACTTATTTGAGTAGAACTTCAAAAGCTGAAAATAAGAAAAGGGATTTTTTTTTTATCATTTAATAGGGAAAATGTAAACACTATGAAATTAGCCTAAATACTAGATGGTCAAAAGTTTAAGACTCTGCTGAAACGAAGCGTTAATCGGTAAACACGTAACGAAATGTAGTCATTTGTGTTCAAGCATTAGCGTTGTCAACATTTCTCATTGACATCTCTTGTGTTACATTGGGTAAAAACATGGCAAAGGCTAAAAAGTTAACAAAATTTGAACGTGGCAGAATTGTAGAGCTGCAAAAGCAAGGTCTCTCTCAACGTGCCATCGCTGGTGAGATTGGGCGTAGTAAAACTGCTGTTGCAAATTTCTTAAAAGACCCTGAGAGATACGAAACGAGAATTTCAAGTGGTCGGCTGAAGAAAATTTCGCCAGCGTTGAGCAAGAAGATTTTGGTCAGCAGTGTATAAGCCCCTGTACAATAAATGTCTTAATACCTGTTGTGATATCTTGTGTATGACGACATCAAATTCTCATCATAAAATTCCACTGTAGACTGTTAATAAAATTAAGTTGATCCTGTAGGATGTATACTCTGGCTGATATGGTTGAACATGGTCGGTTAGGGCTGGTATTGAGCTCAAGTCTATGATACACGTTAGGCCTTTGGTGTTCTATCAAATTACCAGGCTCTTGTTCACTTAGGACAAATGAAGCGAAATTTGTTTTCGTACAGAAAGTGTTCAAGTATAACTGTTAACCAGAATATTAATTCTTCGCTTTTTGAGATGGTGATGTTACAATTTTAGTACAAAACTACGTGAAGCAAATTGTTTGTCTGTTTTTCAATTTCGCGTAAGACTACACGATGGCCATCTGAGCTAGCCGTCCCTGATTTAGCAGTTTAAGGCTAGAAGAAAGGCAGCTAGTCATCACCACCCACCGCCAACTCTTAAGCTACTCTTTTACCAACGAATGTTGTGATTGATCGTCACATAATAACGCCCCCACGACTGAAAGGGCAAGCATGTTTGGTGTAACGAGAATTTGAGCCCGCTACCCTGAAATTAAGAGTCGAGTGCCTAAAGCTACTGGCCATGCCGGGCTTAAAATAAACGGACCAATGTTTATGTGTAGTAGTTGTTGTTTGTTATTAAACACAAAGCAGCATAAATCCGAGGACAGTTTATGTATGTCTTAAAAGTAAACGGTTTGTTTGTTTGTTTTTGAATTTCGCGCAAAGCTACTCGAGGGCTATCTGCGTTAGCCGTCCCTAATTTAGCAGTGTAAGAATAGAGGGAAGGCAGCTAGTCATCACCACCCACCGCCAACTCTTGGGCTACTCTTTTACCAACGAATAGTGGGATTGACCGTAACATTATAACGCCCTCACGGCTGAAAGGGCGGAAAAGTAAACTTTTCCAACTAGCGTTAACGACACCAACTGGTTGTACATTGAGAGTTAAACCGAAATATATTGAATTTTTTTGTTTGTTGTTAAGCACAAAACTAGGCAATCGGCTGACTGTATTCTACCCACCGAAGGTCTCAGAACCCAATTTTTAGTGTTAAAAAAACTGAGATTTCCCACTGAGCCACCGGAGCCAAATGTTGAAATATGAAAGTAAGCGCATAAGTTTTAATGTGTAGAGAAAAAGATAGACCGACAGGTTATAAACATCTGTTGTAAACCCATAAGATGTTACCTAGATCAATAGATTGTGCATAAAATGTTAAAAGAAAAATAGTAGTGAACATATTAGCGTTACGACCAACAATTTCTTTAAAATTGACGTTAAGTCGTTGTTACATGACTTTACAAAACAAAATGAATGCGAGTTGATGTGTTTCAGACATTTCCTGAAAGGTACGTAAGGGATATCTGCCTAACTGTCACTAATTTGGAACTGATAAACTAAAACGAAGACAGATAGTCATCCACAGTACCCTAAGTACCACTCTAAGAAAACTCTAAACTGTCACTTTTAGAACAAACCTGCGAACACAAGGTGCAGAGCACAATTTTTAATTTTCGGTATCAAACACGAATCATTGGCCCTCGAATTCCCAGTTCAGTACGATAAAAAGCTAGATCATGTACAACCCAACGCTAATATGACATTTGTTACGACTTTGCTGATTGTAAAGTGAATTACATATACCGCAATGGGACAAATTAGTGTACATGACATTTACATTTTTATTACGTCAGTTATGAGCTCCACGTCTTAATTGTCGCATTTTTGTTTTATAAGAATTTTGAAATGAAATACTTTATAAAACACAACTTTATATTGAAACTATAAATTTCAAATTTTCAGTTTTATGACCAATCAACTCTGAAAACGCTCTTTAGAAACAATGCTTTTGGCCTATTGTTGGAGTTCATTCTAAGCTCACGAAATTATTCATAAACAGACTTTAACGAAGTCTATTTTCTTTCATTATATTTACTTGCTCATCAGAATAGCTTCTGAAATAATGAATAATGCATAGTTTGCATTGTTATATTATTTCTTTATTTGTATGATAAAATAAATTTCTCTTGAACGTATGACTAAGAGAAAAACTGGAAGGTTATAAACGACAATTAAATATTTAGAAGCAAAAAAAGGAAAGAAACGGTGAATTTTGTGCTTGATGTTGTGATTCATTGTACAAATATACGTACTGATATTTTCTTTGTTAAAACACAATTAAAACAAATAACAGATTTAAATGCTTGTTTGTCTTGAATTTCGCGCAAAGCTACTCACGGGCTATTTGCGCTAGCCGTCTCTAATTTAGCAGTGTAATACTAGAGGGAAGGCAGCTAGTCATCACCAACCACCGCCAACTCTTGGGCTACTCTTTATCCAATTAATAGTAGAGTTGACCGGCACATTATAACGCCCCCACGGCTGAAAAGGCGAGCATGTTTGGTGCGACCGGGATTCGATGTTGAGACCCTCGGATTATGAATCGAACGCCTTAACACGCTTGGCCATGTCGAGCCGAGAGATTTAAAAGAATATTCAAAGATGATAAAATTATTTTATTAAGAGAACAGCCTAAAATTTGTATACATTACTCAATAAACCTAAAGATATAATTTTTTTCTAACTTGAGTGTTTTCAGTTTAGAAAGTAAGATATATGGTTTATGTAATTTTATATAATATACGGTTTATGTAATTTCGGTTACACGAAAACTACCAATACAATAGTAAAACAGAAAATAAAATAAAAGTGTTTTTGAGTGATAATTTATTGAATTGCATTTTTAAGAACTAATGTATGTCTATTAGAATGAGTAAGTCACGGTAACTTTCATGTTGGTGAAACAGAAAAGTTGGTACTAAGTACCATGCTAGATGTTCCCATCTTAGTATTTGAAACAAAAATAGACTTTTTAAGAGAACTACATTTCGATGATTTCTCTTTTGAGGCATGTAGCCTAAAACATTCAAGATTACTTTTAAAACGATACTTTGTAAACTTTTGGCGCCACGTTAAAGAAACAGAATTTAGAGGGCAGAAGTAAATAAAGTAAGTAAGTAAATAAAAAATAAAAGAGAGAAAAATAGTATATCGTGATGTTACAGTATTTTGTTATTCATATATACCTGTGAATCTTGTGTTATGACTGATGTCTTTTAAAAGGGCGTGATGCTTTTCATGTTAATCTCGCATTCAAACTACGTATCAAAGACGTTTTTCCCCCTTACTTTGGCATTATATATTTGTTATGCATAGCTGACGCCATTTTAATTGCATATGGTCATCAAAGTGTGAACACGTTGCTAAATCAATATAATAAATCTGTTTTGACTTGCCTGCCGATTCTGACGAAACTCACCAGAACAGTTCGTCCGTAACTAACTATCTTGGCAATACGAACAAAGAAAAAATCTTACATTAGATATTTCCTGATTCTTGTTATTTAAGCAGCTAATGTCTTAATTAATCTAGTTTTAACTCTTCACGGAAAATTTTATGATGCTTCAAGTGAGACCTTAAAGCACTGTTATTACATATTATCAATCACTTTTGGCAAAGAATATATAAAAAAGTACGCATTTATATTTGTATTTTAGTTTGTTGCTAAGTGCAAAGCTACACAATGGATATCGAAAACCCGGACATTGGCGTTATAAGCCTTAAGATTCACTGTTGAGCCACTGGGAAGCATACATTTATTTCAGTGAATATCCTTAATCTGTATGTGTGTGTATATATATTTTATTTACTTATTTATATGATTGATATATATATGCTAACATAGATAACGATTCAAGGGACCTGTGAATGATTTTGCCACAAAACATCGTAAATCTTCTTTTATATTCTCTTCTATTCATTAAATTTCTGAACATAACGATGGACAAAGTATGTTATATATTACTATATTTATGTTCAGTTTTATACTTTTACATATAAATGTATTTCCACAGTCTTTTAATTTGTACAATGTGGTAGGGCTATCGAAAATGAAGATCATTTCTGGCTCTCTGTGATAAAAAGGTTATTCACGTTAATCCTGAAGTAGTTCAAGTACTATTACTCTCATTATCAATATACGTTACCCATTTTCATCAAGATCCATCTTCACGTGTCCATGGAAGTCCGTGCTTACTAGTTAATAAAGTGTAAAATTAACCGCGATACTGACAGTTTTAATTTACATATAAAACGAATCATTATTAGCCTGAAAGTATGTACGAAAAATTAGAATTAAACTTTTCTACCTTTTTACTATACGTGTGGTAAGAAACTTCGAATGCAATAAATCTTTATAATATTTTAAGATCTGGTTTTGTGTGCTATTAAAAATACCAAAAAAATCGCTAAAACTATATTACAGCATATTAAGACAAGTATGATATATATCTCTAGCACATCTCTCATCAGCACTAGTTTAAATTATTACGTTGGTTAAAACTGTCTCATGAGATAAAATTTATGTAAATCTTGCTATTAATACAAAACAAGTTTCATTCAAGTTTTTTAGAAAGGTATTACACAATAATATATTTTAACCAACCGTGACGTCACTGGCGTATGATTTGCATGTGTGTGTTTTTTTGGGGGAGCAAAGATTGATAGTCTGTGGTTTCACTTAAATGATTTCCTCTCTGTTGTTCCCCCTCGGTGGGCTCAGCAGATAGCCCGGTGTGGCTTTGCTATAAGATAAAAACAAAACACACTCTGTTGTTCAAACACACATTCTTTTACACAGAAATCATACGTCTGTAAAGTTTCAACAGCCAAGAGTATTACATGCGTGTTTTCTGCACGACTTTGTTTTGATAGAAGGTTTTAGTTTGATTTGAATGACTTAAAACATTATGTGTTCAAGCCGAATGTTTAATCTAAACTGACAAGTTGTGTCTAATATTTCAACAACCATCAATCGAGTGTTCTCTTTTTTTTAACAGAATGAGCTGTGTGTAAACACTTAGCAATTATCGATAAAAGGAATCAAATTCAAATCCTATTTAACTCTATACGAAGTGAATAACTGAAAAGTTACCTCAGTTAACAAGTGTGGTGGAAATTCTCAGGTGTATATTTTCCCCTTTCAAATAGTTACTGCTAATAACAGAAGAATTGAATTCACTGGCTCTGCATTAATTTGACTGAAGAACTTGTTGGTCTAGACCTGTCCCAGAAAGAGAAAGCCTAGAATTATTAACACCAATAATGTCATCGTTCTGAGTGTGCATGTGTTATCCACATCACTGCTGGTCATTCCGATAGCAAAATTACGGACACATCACCTGCCCTGCCAGTGCAAAGGATAGTATATTTTGCTTACTTTATAGAATTATTTCACAAAACAGCGGACACGAAATTTCAGTTCTCTTCAGCAACAGAAATTTGGCCACGCTCTTTGAGGAAAGTTCTGTTGTTAAAACTACACACACTAGAAAAAATATTCTTATTTCCCGTTCACCTAGCTAACGACAAAACAATTTAAAAAATGCTATATATGTATTAGTGAAATCACTAATTTAACTTATGTTGCACAAAAACTAATAATCCAACCAACTGCTGAATATTCAGAACAGTCGCAGGCCTGTAATTACAAGCTCTTCACTGTCGATGCATCTTTTATAGCACTAAATTGCTCATTTAAATATAATGTCAGATGTCATTCCCAGTATATACATATATATACAGCATTCAGAGACCAACAGCTATTTCCTAAGTACCGTTGAAATTACGAATATGTTCAAAACAATTTAAATCTTGAGAAAGTTTAGTTAATACAATGAATAATTGAGCGGACGACGTCTGACGGTATTAATTGCCACACACTGTGAAACAATAATGTTTTGTTTCTTCCTGGAAACAATACACACAAGTTATAGAATGAAGTTTGGTTGCGAAAGAAAAAAATCTTAATAGCCTTCTTCCGTCAACTCGTGTAATGTTAGAACAGAGACGAATATTGCAACCGTCTCTTGGACGTGATGTTTTGTTTCAATGATAGAAGCTGGTAAATGCTATTCTAAATCTTCATTACAGAGAAAACAACTGTGTTCTACGAACCACGGGCATCGAAAGCCGGTTTCTCAGCGTTGTCCATGCACTCTGTGCTATTGGGGGTCGTTGAAACTTGTATGTTTGTTTGTTTTCGATTAAGCTGTACAAAAAGGGCTATCTGTGTTCTACTAACCACGGGTATCGAAAGCCGGTTTCTCAGCGTTATCCACATACTCTGTGTTACTGGGGGACCTTGAACTTGTATGTTTGTTTTTAATTAAGCTGTACAAAAAGGACTATCTGTGTTCTACCAACCACGGGTATCGAAAGCCGGTTTCTCAGCGTTGTCCACGTACTCTGTCCTACTGTGGGTCCTTGAAACTTGTATGTTTGTTTTTAATTAAGCTCTACAAAAAGGGCTATCTGTGTTCTACTAACCACGGGTATCGAAAGCCGGTTTCTCAGCGTTGTCCACATACTCTGTGCTACTGGGGGTCCTTGAACTTGTATGTTTGTTTTTAATTAAGCTGTACAAAGAGGGCTATCTGTGTTCTACTAACCACGGGTATCGAAAGCCGGTTTCTCAGCGTTGTCCACGTACTCTGTGCTACTGGGGGTCCTTGAACTTGTATCCCTTAAAACAAAAGTTGACATTTCAAACATATTGACACTACCGGTTGCGATAAAGTTTAACTGAATTCTAGGATTGATTTTAAAACATTGGCCTGGCATGGCCAAGCGCGTAAGGCGTGCGACTCGTAATCTGAGGGTCGCGCTAAACATACTCGCCCTCCCAGCCGTGGGGGCGTTATAATGTGACGGTCAATCCCACTATTCGTTGGTAAAAGAGTAGCCCAAGAGTTGGCGGTGGGTGGTGATGACTAGCTGCCTTCCCTCTAGTCTTACACTGCTAAATTAGGGACGGCTAGCACAGATAGCCCTTGAGTAGCTTTGTTCGAAATTCCCAAACAGGAACAGGATTTTAAAACAAGGTTGCTGTTAATTTATTTCCAAAAGATATTTATATTTCCAAACTACAAAGATATGTATAATACTGTATGTTAAGTCAGGTTTGTATCTCAGAATGGCTGGCATGAGTATTAACACTTTTATTGATAACCAGAGAACAATGTTCAATGTTTGTTTACCTGAAGATGACTTAGAAACGTCGAAACTTTGTTCTCTGCTTATCAATAAAAGTGTTAATACCCATACCAGCCGTTCTGAGATACATTTTTATTTCAGGTTTGTTTCTGGTCATCAAGAATTAAGTCAAGTTTTTATCTTTAACAAAATGTTGTGGAAAAAGAAGTGTGTGAGTAAATCCAACCATGACATATGAGAGAAAATATACAAAAACACAGAACAAAATATACAAAATATACAAAAACACTAAACACAGAACAAAATATACAAAAACACTAAACACAGAACAAAATATACAATTCTTCTATATGCGTACATGTATACGTTTTCGCATACCTTTCACTTACTAGTGTTCCCCTGTGACACATCCGTACGCCTTCGTAGAAATTGGGTTTTAATATTCTAATAAAACCTGTAATTATTCACACTTCTCGGATGACATGTTACATTTCATATCTTCATAGAATATGATGGATGTTATGTTTTTGCAATCTTGCGCAATGCGTATTTATATATAATATATTAACTTTATACGTAAAATTCAGTTAACGTCCTCAAACCGCGCACACATCTTTGTTAAACGTATTGTAAATAACAATGATTATATAAGTTCAAACAAATGGATTATTAACAATACAGAGGATTCAATAAGTAATATTAAAAAGAGTTTGGATATGCGAATCAACAAGTCACGTGACAATCACAGCTAATATAAACTCACGGTTAAACAGCTTACATCAGATTCTGCATACTTATATCGTTCATAGCTTCATGGATAGTGTAATACCAACGAAAACTGTTCTCTTTTTAGAAGGATATTATTTTGGTCAACTCGGGCCTTCTGTATCATCGGAAAAGAAACCTGAAATAAAAACTGTAGAAAGAAAATTGCGTTTTGTGAGAAGTAAGAATCCAGAAACACCTAGGTTAGTGACACATACCCCTGGCAACAGTATGCAACACAATCAAGAAGGGTCTCGGTCTGGAATGTCACGTATATACAGGTTTCTTTCACAACATATCTATTCAAATGTTACATACCTGGATAACGAAACCGATGTTTACGCTTTTCCATACGAAGACAATACTGGTTAAGTCACTAGACAATGGATTTCTGTATGAATAACTGTTGAAATTGGCGCTGGGAAACCGCAGTACTCCTAGACCAGATGGATTATGTAAAGAAAACAGAGATGAGTGGTGTATATTAGACAAGACAACTTTGCAACGGACACTTCTTCTAATAGAAACTACCCTGCAGAACTATTGCAAACATACAAAGTTGTCACATTGAGCACGTACGAACATTACAACATGGACTGCAAAGACGTGGTCGAGCTGAAAATCGTTTTAATATAAAATATTTAAAGTTTTTATTCATTTAGATTAAATATGGCTAATTGGATGAAGAATACATAGACAAACGAAGTGTTCAGTAAATAGTTCTCAATTAATTGACTATTGTTCTTGACCGTAGGTGATTGTTTGTTCGGTTTTGCAGATGGGATAAAAATAATAAGAAATAAAAGTCTTGTTAGTAAAGAACTAAATGAAAATTTAAAAATACGAACTTGAATTTTAAAATATTATGAACTTAATGAACTTTGGTTGAAGCAACGTATTATTATTTTCTCCTACATAAAATCAGTTTGTATAGTTGTGGTTTGTTTTGAATTTCGCGAAAAGCTACACGAGGGCTATCTGCGCTACCTGTACCTAATTTAACAGTGTAAGACTAGAGGGAAGGTAGCTAGTCATCATCACCCACCGCCAACTCTTGGGCTACTCTTTTATCAACGAATAGTTTGATTGACTGTCATAATATAACGCCCCACGTCTGAAAGGGCTAGGATGTTTGGTGCGACGGGGATTTGAACCCGCGCCTCTCTGATTACGAGTCGAGTGCCTTAGCCACCTTGCCATACCAGGCCGTACAGTTTTGTTCAATGTATTTATAAATCAACGAAAAAGGCTTAAACCTAATAATTACAATAGTGCTTTGTATTCAATATATTTGTAAAATGACAACAATAATTTTAGGAATTGGATCCAAAATAAATTGAACTTCGGATTATCTAGATGAAGTATTTGAGTTTTATCAATTGAGATAAGCAGAAATGTCAGTTTCTTATATTGTTTTTTAACTTTAAGGAGATGAACCTCAAAATAAAGTCATGTGTTTACCTCATCTTATAATACATTCGTACAGTGATAAGTGTTCAATCAGACCATTACTATTTTAGGATCAAACAAACACCTCATCTACTGATGTTGTTTGCTGAATTTTGAGCAAAACTACTAACGTAAGCTGCGCTAGACGTTCCTTATTTTGAAGTAATAGACTAGAAGGAAAGCAGATGTAAACGCTACCCATCGTCAGCTCTTTGGCTACTCTTTACTATCGAATGATTCGATTGACTGTCGACTTAAAACAACCCCACAATTGAAAGGGTAAACATGTCCGGCGATGGGTTACCTCGACTATGAACACATATAAAACTTTTTTCGTTCACTGCACAAGAATTAGTGCAAGTTTGTTTATGACTACTATTATTATTACACACTATGATCTAGAACATGTTTTTTTAATTTTCCATCAGAAATTGTAAATATCGCAATACTTTATATCATGTTATCGAAATGAATTACGTATAAATAATTTATGAACAATTATATAGTGTTTCAATCTTTAATAAAATTGAAATCAAAATACTGAGTCTATTCAATCTAAACATCATCTTCTTAATCAAGTATTCTAGTATGATGAGAATATGTGAATCCAGACTACACTGAATTATACATTTAGTCTGACAATTTGCTCCAGTGATTTACTTGAATCTAAAATTTACCTGACAGCAATACTTTATTGGAGTGGTTCAATAGAAAACTATACCTGAAACGTAAATTAAAATCTCAAGTAATGGTATATATGTTCTGAAGAAGTAAACGGATGACTAAACATGAAGTCTGATCTACCTTTCTTTTATAGATGTTCTGAAAGAATATAAAGAAATGAACCAAAAACAAGCGTCATAAATCTATTGATAATATAAGTGTGGTGAGGAGGTAATATAATAATTTATGTTCAATAATTAAATTATTAAACTACTTACTGCCCTGGTATTATAGTATACAATGATGACTTATTTCACGAGGATGCGCATACTTGTTGTTTATCGGTTACAGATGTGGAGACATAAGACCAGGTTTGTTTCTGAAGGTTCCTATAATATCTTTTGCATCAGTTCCAGATAAATAAACATTTTGTGATCACCACAGGTATCGAAATATGATTTTTAGAGTTATAAGCCTTCGGAGAGGGACTTACTAATGCCGAGTTGTGTTACATCTCTATTCGAATGGAACAAAGAAATGCGTTGAAGGGCAAATAATAATTTAGTCCAGCAAGTAATGTAGCGATAACACCACAAAGGCAATTCTTTCGTGTTAAGATGTTAATTATGCTATTCGCGTATTTGCAGATCCAGTGTTATAGCAGGGTGCGTATCGGTTAAAGAGTGGTGATCCACAGATTGTTATAATATATTTATAACCAAATGAAGTTATTTGATTAGAAATGTACGTGTAAAGGAGTGTTTTAAAAGAAAAGCAAAATAATCGCTGGTGATAGAACATTTAATATATGTAAAATACCGAAAATAACGGCTACAAAAAATTAAATACACACTCAAATAAAAATAACAGAAATTAAATGGAAAATAACTGAAAATAAACCATCTTTAAAATATCACATTAACATGCTTTTGCTTTATTAGGAAGATACGTGGAGAATTTCTCGGTGGTTTTGTCAGCCATCTTTAAAATGCAAACGAACTCTGATGCATTCAGTTCCAGGGAGCAAAATCTGTGATACTATATAGCTTATTCAAACATGTTAAAAAAAAACCTAGTGATAAAGCTAACTCTGCACCCGTTGATGATAATCGAACAGGAAGCGTTATATAAATTATATAAGCATCCGTATAGATTAATGCAGATAATGGTTGAGACAGCCAGGATTGACACCCAGTACAAAATCTTCAACCACACTACTATCTTTCTAATATACAAGAGCAGAAATATAATATTTAAATGTTTGGCAGATATTTAGCTTTAATAGTAGCTTCTCTACCCACTTGTAGAGAAATATATATATGTAAAAACGGCTGGTTTTGTGTTGAGAAAATTTTTACATAAATATCTACACATAATGCTCTGTATTAAACAACTTATCTAATGAAAATGATGCCAAACAATAGCTTCACGTGATTCTCTGTATTAAACAATTTATGTAATGAGAAGAATGCCAAGCAATAGTTGCACAGATGCTCTGTATTAAACAACTTATCTAATGAGAAGGATGCCAAGTGATAGCTACACATGATGTTATGTATTAAACAACAGTTGGATGTAAACGATATATGATGACATTTATTTAACGAATATTCCACTATCGATGTTTCATAGCAACCATTAAAAAACAACAACAACGTGAAATCATTATATTACTGTTATTCAAATGTAGTATTGTCAGTTTCCACAACGACTGTTTTGGCACGAAGCTACACACGGAGTTATCTGTACTTTGTTCACCGCGGGAGAATATAACCTCAGATTTTAGAAAGTAGTGAATGTTACATGTTGACAACAATGGGTTATGAAAAAGTCAAATTGTTATAAGTTTTAGAGTACTGTTCTTAATTATATTTGAAAGAGATTATTGTGGATATGCAACAAACATTTAAGACTTGAGAGATAGCTAAACTGTTTCCTGTCGGTAAGTGAACAAGCCAGTTGAGCATTATTTGTTTCCAAGTGCTTGCTAGTCCTCTAAAAATGTAATCGGCAAGGGGTAACTGAAGCGATCAATGAACAGACCAGAATCTTTTCAGATACTGCAGCGTAAGCAGCTATCCCACTGTAAAAGGTGATGATAGTGAAAAGTGAAGGAAGATTAGCATATATAAATCCTGGGATGGGGAAGCCATGAGACTTAATGAGGGATATTGATAATGCTCATATAGAGGGTGTCGGTATTGCTGAGTGTTCACTATACTATGAAAGAGAGTAGAGTCTATTGAATTTAAGTCATGTAATGTTTAATAATGTTTCATGTAATTATCACGTTTGATGAACTCATTTAACTTCTAATATTAAGTAGTCATAACCATGTATATTTTTAAAATGCGTTTACATTCTATGGTGGAATTAGTTAATTTCTAATAAAGTAACAAGTACATGTAAGAAAGAGTCTGCAATATACATAATGTTTAAAGTTGTACAATCTTGTGTTTCCTAAAGTGCCTAAATCGTTTTACATTGGAATTATTGACTGGTTTACCATAATGTTTTTTTAAAAAAAAACATTAGTTTGGCTAAATATTGAGCTAATTAAAATACTATTTATAACTGATTATTAAATAAATTGCTAATTTATTATTAATTAACATAAGAATAACGCAATAACTTAGCCATTTCTTTAAAGTTCTAATTCTTCCGGAGTAGGCCACGCCATTAGAAATCACCATAATAGCATTTTCATTCCAACGACGTGCATGTTTGTTTTATTTTAATTTGATTTTTTGTATTTCTTTACAAAATTAAGATTTACATAATGAAAAAAAACAATACAACATTTTCTTATCCTAATCCATGAACAGAACTTCTTATTTTCGTTATGTTCGAATTCTGTTTATCATGATGTACCTTCCTTGGCTTCAATATAACGTTAGCTTCAATTTTGACTTAAAATAATAATATGCAAATTTGTTTATTTTTGACATCAGATGACAACTTAATGGTGATACTGTGAACAGATATGAATGCCAGTATTTAATGATACAGTCTTAAAAAAACAGGCTTCTCTAGCTTGTAAAAATCAGGTCTGACCGATAACGTGGGTATGTTGTGAGTGTCAGGCCTATACATGCAGGAAGTAAACACATCGATCTTTGATATAATAAGATTATTGGTTATAAGTAATGGTACTTGTTCTTACTAAAGTTAGTGATACATGTTGCTTGGCGATATTATGTTTAACTAAGTAATATTGGAATCTCATATATATAACAGTTTTTTTAAGGAACCACTAACTATTACTAAATCCTAACTATTACTTATACCATTTTATTTTTAATAAATCAGTATGCGTTTATTATTCCTTAAACCCAAAGTAATGATTGCAACCATCTTATAGCAATTTGTTTTAAGCACTGATTCCAACACTACTTCAAAGAGTGCTCTACAACAATGACTTCCCTCATCCAAAAGAATGATTTTAAAATTCCTTTCATTATCCATTCTCGATTATTTTCAATCAAATGGATGTGATTAAGCGCTCTTGAAAATCCTAGATTTTCACTGTAAGAAACATTTGCGACGAACGATCAGATCATCCTTAAAATCCACATTATGACACACATTCCACAGATTCTCAACTGCATGCGGGCGTCAGCTTTCAGAATCAACTTTATGTCAGATGAAAAACACAAAACGTAATTGAAAAGTCATACAAAAACATGACAAATATGTGGTGTGATTGGATTGCCGCTATTCCGGTTTCTTCAGCCATCTTCGTAATGAAAACAGATATTGATTTCGAAATGTGGCTGGAATCGTGAGCTTTTGACTTATAAGTATTCGTTAATTTCAAATATTTTAATATTATGTTCCGAAAAATACAAGAGGATATGTCTAGCTTCATTGCATTTTTTCCCTGTTTTTGTTTCTTTTTCGGAGGATTCTCTTTCGAAATTGTACCCTTAAATTTTCGATTGGAGATGTTAGTCCTGACGAGACTATGGTGTAGTTTTAGAGCTTCTTTCAGCTATAAACGTTATATGTGTGACATATATTCCTCAAGCCAGAAGTCTGCATCTATGCGATAAAATTCTCTCAAATGACCAAGAATTCTTCTAGACACAAGTATGTTGAAGCTAAGCACATCGATCTTGGCATCCCGACTTGCATCTGCTTGAAACCTCAACACGTTAATGATGGATTGTTCATATAAAGTGTCACTAATTTGTTAGAGATTTAGCTTCTTAAAGACTTCTACATAATATTTGTCCTGTCATAAAAAAATGTGTTATTTATGTGGGTTTAATTTCCTTATTTATGTGGGATTTAGTTTCCTTATTTATGTGGGTTTTAGTTTCTTTATTTATGTGGGTTTTGGTTTCCTTATTTTCTCTGCTAGCATTAAAATGATATAAATACAACTAAGTTCCTGTTTTGTCATTTCCTTCAAAGTGTTTATAAGAATTTAGAAAAAAAGTGGCTTAATTGCACTAGCATTACACTAGGGTCGTAAATTTCATCATTTGAGATAATCTAAAGCACAAGTTGCTATTTGTTAACAGTAAGTCTCAGCAGCTTTCTTCCATAAAATTCACAAACTATGAGGGCAGCTCAGTCTTAAACATCATTTTCAGGAGTTTGCAGTCTCCACTTGAGTTGTTAAAACCAATATACCTTGAAATAGCCCGTGCATGTTTGTAGACCGTAACATGTGAGAACATTTTCTGCTGTTTTTCCAAGTCTGAGAACAAAGGGTAGATAAAAAGAATAAATGGAATAAAAGCATACTTGCTATGTGACGTATATATTACTTACCTTGGTTATTTTCACAATTTTATTTAATATAACCTCTAGTTTAACAATATCAGGTTTGATTCGTGTACACAGAATAAAGTTAAATAGAGGAAGCAATAAGTTTCAGACAAAAATTCGACTTGTCAGTGTTGGATACTCAATATTTAGAATAACACTCAAACTATTCACACTGTTGTGGGCTTTTATATAGCTCATTCATCGACTCAAAAAATTTAGATATGTCAATTATCAGTGAACTTTGTGTTCCTTTACTTTTAGACTTTATCACAAAGTAGTAATTTATAAATTAGAATATACCGGAACTGGTCAAAAACAGTAGAGTGAAATTGGAAATCTTTTCAAACATTTTAACAAAAACTGAGTCTGAGTTTGTATGACTAAATTCTAGTGACATTATATGGTAAACTCCTACTTTAATGTCCTACTAACTCTAGTTATTTCTTTATTAATACTCGTGTTATATTGGTCAGTGGACATTAAAAATGGAGGTGAATGACAGACGATGTTTATTTGTTTAATTAAAAGTTCTTAATTTCCATTGAAAAGTTCATGTATTCATATCAAGTATGGCTTCTCAATTAACAAGTGTAAATAAGTTAATGAATCAGCTCATGTAATAAATAATTTTTAAGGTTTTGGTCACTAAAAATGCAATAAATCTAGAAAATATAAAATTAGGGAAGAAATAATATCATTAAACAACTCAATCAGTGAATCAAATTAGGAATTAAAATTGAAAACAAAATCAACAAATTTTGTATGAGCATTGTTACTTTGTTTATCTTGGAACCGATATCAAAAGTTTGTGATAACAATAGACTTTTTATCTGAGTCTTTCGAACGAAAAGGCTCACTCTAATTTTGATACATATATTAAAACAGAAATGACGTATAAAATAACAAAATTATCTCATTAGAGCACAATGGGATCGGAAGATGAAGAATCATTGTTTATTAGTAAAATCACATCATTAGAAATCGAATTTAAAATGCAAACGTGTGAATCACAAATGGCCGTTTAATGAATGCATATTAACACATAATTGACGCTTAATGAATGGATAAAGTCACATTATTATTGAGTTAGAAACTGTGGCTATGGCGAGATATTAATTTGTTATATTTTTATTTCCGCACAATTCATTATAAGAAATATACCTAATATATTAGATTCGCAAAAAACGCAGAGATTATTATCAGAAAAAATATTTTCCGAATAAACAAGTGTACTAAACCTAGGATCTGAAAGATGTAGAAGTCATAATGGTTAAGATATTATTACTTGAATTTCATAACATGTACCTAAATAGAATATACTTTTTCTCAAGTGCGAATAACTTTTCTCGTGTAATTTATTTTAACGTAACTACCCGAATGATCTCAACATCTCAAACTTTAATATCAAAAGTAATATAGTTTCATCTAGATTGTCTATCATTTTCAGTCTTACTTGACGTTAGCCAACTTAGGACACTCTGAGAAGGGTTTGTAACATACAGACGTATCTTTTTTCACCTACAGCTCAGACTCAGTACCCGCTGAAAACCAGGTGACGATACCGGTGGCGGGCAGAGCGCATGTAGCCCATCTTGTAGCTTTATGCTTAATTCTAAACAAACGGACTCAGGGAGAGATAGCCATACACACCATGCTTTCAGTATTTTACTAACTATAAGACTACACGAGTACAGTAATCGTTCTATAGAAGCCAATTTCTCAAATTTGTTAATTTTCTTTCACGTTTAGAAGGGTAATTTTATATTTTATGGACTGACAGATATTGAAATACATTATTTGTTTGAACTAAACCTACAAACAGAGAGAATGATAGGACTGGGCATGGCCAAGTGGGTTAAGGCGTTTGACTCGTAATCCGAGGGTCGCAGGTTCGAATACCGGTCGCACCAAACATTCTCGTCCATTTAGCCGTGGGGACGTTATAATGTTACGGTCAATCCCATTATTCGTTAGTAAAAGAGTAGTCCAAGACTAGCTGCCTTCCCTCTAGTCCAGTGGTTCTTAACCTTGTTGGAGGTACTGAACCCCGGAAGTTTCGAACTTGCATTCACTAAACCCTTCGTAACTGGAAAAATAAAATATGATTTTTTTTCAAATTCAAAACATAAGTAGATATTCTATTAATGCACAAACTGAACTATGCATCAGTTGCACACAATATCACTTTGTTCAAAGAACAAAACCAACAAAACATGAATTTCACACAATAACAAAAACATAACTCAATGAATATTCAGTGCAAATCAATGTGACTTTTGCTGTTGCCTTTCAGAGACAAGTTCAGAAATGCGCGACTTCACCTTGGTAAGTGCCACTCTCATATCGTTTTCGCAACAAAGTCTGTTCCGTTTCTTCGTTTTTATGTCTACCATCCTCGAAAAGGATTGCTCGCAAAGATACGTTGTAACAAACGGTATGCGTATCTCAAGGGCTTTCTTAGCAATAAGAGGGTACACTACGAGTGCTTTACCAATGGTGTGTGGTTTGCCATGCTTTGCGATGAAGTACGCAACTTCGTACGATGCTGTGAGGATCGGATTGTCGATGGGTAAAAGCCGAGGACAGGCAAAGTAGCCTTTTCATCGAACCTGGCTCTCTTTACCTTGAATTCAGCAAGCGTTGTGTTCTTGTATTTCCAATCTCCATGCAGCTTTAGGGAGTGTTCTTTTAGTTTTGCCAGTGCTAGACTAGAATTGCTCAATTTGGCATTGCAAATCATGTATTGAGGACGCTGACTCTCATCATGTTTCGTTATACATGTGAATCCATATTGTATGTATTCGTCCGACCATTTTCTGTTTTACTCGACATAGTTAGTGTAAAAGGATTGAAAGATTAGGAAAAATTCACAAATGACGCTCGATTACTTGTGATTACAGTCACAAGTCGACTGCTAAGCGCAACGAAGTTCCCTGCAGCACAGATATTAAGACCAAGTGATGTGACGTGATCAGCCGCAGCTAATGATGGCCAAGTGGAGCATGACGTCACGAATCATACGAGTAGGGTGAACGGAACCTCCGCCGAACCTCTGAGACTGACTCACCGAAACCCTGGGGTTCGATTGAACCCAGGTTAAGAACCACTGCTCTAGTCTTACATTGCTGAATTAGGGACAGCTAGCGCAGATAGCCCTCGTGTAGCTTTGCGCGAAATTAAAAAAACAGCATACAAACAGAGAATGATAGGCTTCATGTGTTAGTGGTAGCGTCACATAGAGTTAAACCTATCAGTTTTCGCTGTCAGGCACTATTCAGTCTGCAGCTCACCTTTTATTCAAACCTTACACATGTGTGACTTAAGTTTTTTTACTGGATTTTTTCTATCTGTTGGACTAATGTATCCAAAGCTCTAAACATTACAATCTAGAAACAAATTGTTTTAATCCATCATCAGTTCACGTTAAACGAAACACGTATTGAATATTTACTTTTTTACATAATTCCCATTTAACGTGGATCAAGCAATGTCTAAATATCATTTTCTTTAACCGTTCAGTAAATATATTGGGCAAAACAATTGACTACAGTTTATTCTTTCAAACACTGTCACATCCAGACAAAGAGGTACAAATATATTATGTGATATGTCTGGCATTTTCTTTAGCTTCTGTTTTATACTTTTCGTATATTATTTTACTCAACATTGTACAAACCTAAAAGAGCTAATTCTAGTTATGAATGTCAGGAAATCTGGCTCTTATATTAAGTTAATTCTCGTGTACTGGGTATTTGAAACAATAGAACATTTGTGATATAGTCTTTTAAAATTAGCTAAACAGCATAAGACTATTTTTACTGTTCTTTTCAATGGTGGAATTTGAGATAAGTTTGAGTTAAATTTAGCATGTTTGAGTATTTATCAAAATAATATTTATTTCATCATAAAAATCTCATGAACAGATCAAATAGTTTTCCATTTCATTGCTAAATGAGATTCGATATTTTAGCAAAAGATGGCCTTCTAAACTTATTAAGAAATACGTTTCAAAAAAGAAGAACCTACAGCCAAATTATTTTCATTTAAATTAGAAGTATCGTCTTTTAGATTTTATTTCTCTCATACTTCTAATCTGCATCTTGTTTTACCAAATACATTATAAAGTTGGTTACAAATGTAAAATTTAACTTTAGATTTCATATTAAAATCATAGTTGAGATACCTTATTTTTATTATGAAGTTGAATGTAAGAAGCATTGGATAAAATGAAGAGATATAACAAAGCTGCTTGTCTTTTAGGAATTAGGAAGTTATAATACTCTAAGTATTTATAAAATTATCTGAATGAGAAACTATCTTTCTAAATCAGCCGTTATAAGAACCAGAAAACCCTGTAGTATGTTTTAAAAAATTATAATGATATACGGGAAACATAGCAAGTTCAGAGAAAAAGGGACCGTTTCAGCATGGATTTGAGAAAATAATATAAATGACAGAAGTTCAACGAAAGAAAAGAAGGAGAAGACCGAGAGATGCGAAATAGAACGAATAAACTGAGAGAGAGGAGACTAAAAAGTAGTATGCGATTAGTAAGAAACAAAACTTGTTTATAAATTCATGTGTTATTTATTACCAGTAATGAACATCATTTTATGTTTTATTAGGACGACTCAATCCCTGTAAAGAATAATTAAAGTTGATAGACATGAGAAAGAAGGGACAACGAAGTGTGAATTTAGCATGATATATGGCAATCTTAAATAGGGCCAAATAATGATGTGCTGATTATATGGTGTTATTGAACTATTTTTGAATATTTAAACCTTTTTACTCTTATCATACACTATAAATATTGATCACACATTTAAGGTGGCGATTATGCTTTTATCCTTGCATTGTTTAGAGAATCACGTGATTTTATTCTCGTGTAGAAGTATAAAGGTTCGCAACTGCTAGAGATGGACAACTGGAGTCAGGATACTAGCTGCAAATGGTCAATTGGAATCAAGATACTACAAGGAGAACAATCCATTCATCTCAAAGAAAAGTATTGGGTGCAGCATTAATGATAAGAGTGTCCAAGAAATTTCAGTCCGTTTATTTATGCCAGTGTCCACTACAAATAAAGTCCTAAAGACCACTGGATATGTTGATGCGTAAATCATCGGTTTGATCAACTAAAAATTAATTAATAATTAGTTCATGCATTAAAATGTGGTGTAAAAAAATCCGCAGACCTAACATTATATTTCTAATATACTTTAAGGACCGTTCAGGACTTGCACACCACGAAGTGCGAATCACTGTGATAAATGCAAAGCATGGACTATTATGGCTCTTAAAATGTCAATGAAGAAAAACATTGTATGATGAGATAAATCTGTTGAATTCCTTACTGTGCTGAAATATTCTGGTCCATGCTGCAGTAATCGCACTGATATACCTCTTTAGGGTTAAAACTATGCCTCTTTCTGCATGATAATGAACCGCATGCGCTAGTAGTTTGAGACAAAAACTCCAGAATCTGCCTTGACTGGCTCAGAATCCCCAACTGGATCTTGTTACTTCACTCTATAATATTTAGACAGGTCACCTGAGAGATGAATCCTGAAAAACTTACCATGCTTAGCAGGAAAAACAGCGGTCCATTCACCGATATTTACCAGCAGTAATTAAGTATCTTAACTCCATTTAGATATAAGCAAAGTGATACCTCCCATGAGAACAGTGAGTGAAGTGATAGCTCCCATGAGAACAGTTAGTGGTTTTGGTACAATGCTTGTATTACGTTGAAGGATTAAGTTTGCTTTCATTTCAGTACTGGACTTTGCATCCAAAACTTCTACCATATCATAGCTGAAGGTCCTGAAATAAACGTGTTACCAGATATTTTGCTCTATTTTTCATGTTTTTTGTTGCAATCTGTGTCATAGTAGTTTTTATCGAAGTTTTAAATCGGTAAATATGATGAGTACAAATTATCTTTTACCCTTTTAGAGTAACTTGCAACAATACAATTTGGGATTCTGTGTGCTTGTAACCACAGACAACGTATTCTGTGTGCTTGTAACCACAGACAACGTAAGATAATTCACATATTTCTTTTTTTCTTTATTGAGGCCCGGCATGGCCAGGTGTGTTAAGGCGTTCGACTCGTAATCTGAGGGTCGCGGGCTCGAATCCCCGTCACACCAAACATGCTCGCCCTTTCAGCTGTCGGAGCGTTATAATATGACGGTCAATCCCATTATTCATTGGTAAAAGCGTAGTCCAAGAGTTGGCAGTGGGTGGTGATGACTAGCTGCCTTCCTCATAGTCTTACACTGCTAAATTAGGGAGGGCTAGCGCAGATAAGCCCTCTTTAGTGATTCCTCAAAAAATAAAAAAGAATACACGCCACTCGTATTGAAATCATATCATTTCATTTTATGTTTGAATCTTTTCTTGAAATTTAATGAAATGAAAACTAACTGAGATAAACGCATCAATGTTTGAAAAAAGAGGCATGTTCAGTTTGAGGAAAACTGAAAAACTAAAAGTTAGTGATTAATTATCAGACTTTCCCGAGCTTTCTGCTGTGACTTTTACATGGCCTCTTAAGAATGTTGCATTATATAAAGGGGAGAACAGTGAACTGTAGAGTTTTAGGAGCAGTCTCTTGGTTCAAAGCTATCACGAATAAATGTACGAAACAATTATATTTGAATTAGCTTATTGTTATTAATTGAAATTCTGAGACTGAAGCTGTTCCAATATGTTTTTATTTCTTCAGAAATTGTAGACGACATTGTGTGTTCCCCGCTGATACAGTGGTAAGTGGGCTCAGCAGATAGCCTGATGTGGCTTTGCTATAAGAAAAAATAAAACAAAAGACACAGACACATAAGATTGTGTAAACTGAAAACGCATTAAAATTTAATATTTAGTACTTAGTGCTGTGTTAAAACATAGTGCACATACAGAGTTAGCTCGCCTCAGAAATGTCCTGTGCAAAACAAAAATACGAAGTTCCCAAAGGAAATATGAAAAAACATCTTTCAATCACATCCTCCTGTGGCACAGCGGCATATCAGTGCAATTAAAATATTCAGATCTGAGTGTCGATACCCATGGTATGCAGAGCACAGATAGCCCATTGTGTAGCTTTGTGCTTAACTGCAAACAAACAAGCTTTCAGTTGATAACCTCGTTTGCACAGTTGTAAACCAATAAGCAATCCAGGGCACAATAAATCATGAAGTAAACAAATTACTACTACACAGTAATAAATTAATTCTACCAATAAAAATTACACGACATGCTACCATTCAAGCCTTTAACTATTTCTAATAATCTTGAACACTTAGTGTTTTCTTATCTACAGAAATGTTTGAAAGTCCAACAAAACATTCTAGAATTACAGCTAACTTTAACCCTGTAAAGTTAACCCTGTAGTAGAGTCTTGACTGTTGTAGCTGGCAAATTAGTTTTGATTGTTCGTTTGTTTTTGAATTTCACACAAAGCTACACGAGGGATATCTGCGCTAGCAATCCCTAATTTAGCAGGTAAGACTAGAGGGAAGGCAGCTTATCATCACCACCCACCGCCAATTCTTGTAATACTCTTTTACTAACGAATAGTGGGATTGACCGTGACATTATAACGCCCCCACGGCTGAAAGGGCGAGCATGTTTGATGCGATCGGGATTCGAACCCGCGACCCTCAGATTAGGAGTCGAACGCCTTAACACACCTGGCCGTGCCGGGCCTTTACTAGTAATAAATACAACACTTTATATGTGTGTATTTGAGTAAAGAAAATAAACTTGTCTTCTAAGTAAGCCTAATAATCAAACAACATACTAGACATAGTCTCTGAAGTTAGATTGCTTCACATCAGAAGAAGCCGACAAGTTTAATTAAAATTAG
This sequence comes from Tachypleus tridentatus, assembly GCF_004210375.1. Taxonomy (NCBI): domain Eukaryota; kingdom Metazoa; phylum Arthropoda; class Merostomata; order Xiphosura; family Limulidae; genus Tachypleus; species Tachypleus tridentatus. The sequence continues at coordinate 138,954,290 of NC_134831.1, read as the reverse complement.
GACAATGAAAAATTGGATATGCAAGCATTCAGAGTTTGTGGATGAATGTATCAGCTTTTTCGCTTTCGAGCTCATGAAGCAATTTAACCTGTAGCATGTGAACGTTAAGTCACTTATAGAAACTTGGTATATACAATATTTGCTGGATGACAACTGTCGAGTTTGGAATTTATTAAGAATGAATTTTAAGTTAGAGACTGAATTAGTTTTATTTCTACGTTATCATATATCACTTCTAATAACGCATTATGTAATTGTTTTTGTTTTGTTTTTTATTTCGCACAAACTTAAACGACAGCTACCTGCATTAGCCATTCCTAATTTAAAAGTGACAGATTGGAAAAAAGGCAGCTGCGAAATATTACCTACCGCCAACTCTTGGGATATCCTTTTGAAATCGAACAATGGCTTTCGCTCTTAAGTACGAATTGTAATATTTGTATTCGTTTGTTGTTATTTTTGTTGTTTTGCGGTAATAGCATGGTAACTATTGAGTTGCTCTCGGCCCTCGTTGTTTAAGAATGTGTCGCTTTTTTCAGTTTTACTTTATTCAAAAGTCAGTAGACTCGGCATGGCCAAGCGTGTTAAGGCGTGCGACTCGTAAGCTGAGGGTCGCGGGTTCGAATCCCCGTCACACCAAACATGCTCGCCCTTTCAGCCATGAGGGCGTTATAATGTGACGGTCAATCCCGCTATTCTTTGGTAAAAGAGTAGCCCAAGAGTTGGCGGTGGATGGTGATGACAAGCTGCCTTCCCTCTGGTCTTACACTGCTAAATTAGGGACGGCTAGCATAGATAGCTCTCGAGTAGCTTTGTGCGAAATTCAAAAACAAAACAAACAATCAAAAACCAGTCTCTCTATGTAATCTTATCTCACAATGTTTCGTTTATTAAGACAAGATATTCAAAAACTTTCAAAACCTAATGCATGTTTTAGCCAGTGTTATTTCCATGTTTTAATATTCCACACATTTATCTAGTTTATTCCTCGGAAGAAAACACCAGCATGTTACCAGCTCATCTATCTTCATACTTTTGCAAACGCAAGCGGTTTTGCTGATCTAAAAATTTTAATGCACGTCAGAGTTTGCATTCAACCATAAAAGAAATCAAATTGTGATCCGATATCAAATTATCTTAAATAACAGGTTGATAAAAGGTAATAAAAGTTTTAAAGTCTCAGATTTGTATGGCTTGGTAACGTTAGCTTGTTCATCAAAAAAGAATTAAAGTAAAACAAGTCAATATAAGAAATTGAAAGCAGAATAATAAACAAAGTGGAAGCTGTTATTAAATTTAACACCAGAGGTCATCTTCAGATATCATATTCTTGAAGCATAGAGGTCAAATTATCTGAAATTATATAGCACAGTATATTTTAAATCAATGCATCTGTTACCTATAATATACCATTCTTTAGATTCAGAGTAGTAAGACTTGGCACTGCGGTAAAAGCTTATATCTTAAGTATATATAAAGTGAGATGTAAAAACAATGCCACATACATATAGCATGCTCCGTATTTATATATTATAAAAATAAAGTACAACAGATACTAAGTTTTTCATATCTTCTTAAAGTGAAACGAGTCTTAACCGTTTAGTTTTTATATTGCTATTGATTATGTTTCTTTCTTTAAAATCAATGTTTAACAAACAAACAAAAAATCATCCACAAATACATAATGTTTTAAAAACAGGAACAAAAACCTCTGCAATAAGATGTGTAAAAAAATATTATTGCATAAGGTCAAGCTCAGGAATAGCTACATGGGATGTATAATTAGAAACCTATAGTGTTTTAAAACTGGAAACAGTTGGTTGTGTCTCTTTTATTTTTTCTCCCCAAAAAAGAGGCCGAGAGCTGTCTGGAGAAGATTATTTGTTTTACCAACTCCCATCACCATATGATATTGTGTCGTCTGTCAATTAGTAGACATTAAAATGACGTCACGTAAGGGAAACTTAACGTTGCAGTTTGTACTGTCGTGAAAACAATTAAACGTGCACATGTGAATCACCAGAAGTGTATGCACTTTGTACGCTACAACATAGAATAGCATATGAACTTCAAAAGCAAGAAATAAATACATTTGCTAATGTTCATGTTGGTTTAGTCACTCTTGAAACAGAACACTTTCGAAAAACCTTCGGATGTACAACTAGTGTATATCAGCATAAATATATCAGATATACTTTCACAAAGTCTTCCAAAGCGCCCTGTTTCAAGAGTAAATAATAAGAAAACTATGATAAGAAATATTTTTGTTTCTTGTTCTTGAAGTTAATATGTTATGCTGTGTTGCAGCCTACAAAATACATCTACTTCTCGTGAATCACAACATGCGCACATTTTATTGATGTCACAACAGCTCAAACTGCAACGTCAAGTGTCTCTCATGTGACGTTATTGTAGTGGTCGCTGACTGACTGACAGATGGCACACTACTGTATATTGGTGCGAGTGGTTAAAACAGATGACCCTTCCAGGTAGCCTTTAGTCCCCTTTTAGAGAAATGACAGTAACATCACAACATAATATAGCATAATTTCATTGCGACAGTTATAAAGATCACAAATAATAACTAAACTTCATATCGCGGATTCAAAACGATTTTAGTAGGTGGCTATTTCATAGTTTCGTCCTGTAAAATATGACTAAGTGCACCAGTTCTATTATCTAAATTATTAAACATCAAGCACCGTTTTAAGTACGACGATTTAACTCTATGTTGTTGACCCTGATTTAAATTCCATTCCAATGATGGCACTGAATTTCAGAGTGTGTAAGTATCAAGTCTTGTTTTCATATGTTTTGCTAGTTGTACCACACTTAATACATTGATAAAAGTATAACTACTTATAAGCAAGCAGTTGCGTCTAACAAATTTTACGTTTCTTACTATCTACTTAAAAAATAAGTTCCAAAAGTAAACCTTCTTCTGGGTCAAGCACATAAGTTTCTAATGGAGACTTCACTGTCAACTTAACGAGATAAACTATAAACTCTAATCAAGCCAATTAAAATAATTGTTACACTTTTATTCTTATCTGTCGTTACTTAAGTCATGATACGTTAAATGTTTATTATCTGATTGATTCAGTTTGCTACGTATTTCCTTATGTTGTTCAGTAAGACCCCCAGTGACACAGGGGTAGGTTTACTGAATTTTTACAACGCCAGATCAGGTTTTGACATCCATGGTAGGCAGAGCACAGACAGTCCATTGCGTAGTTTTGTGCTGAACTTTAAATAAACAAATAAGATACCTCATGACGTCTGACAGGATGCGATTTTATAGTGTGTATATAAGTCAGGTCAAATCTCATTATGTTCAATTACATGTGAGCTTGTCTTGAGTTTTAAGACATCACACAATCCCGTTTAGAGTACTTACTTTATAGTGAAGTAATTACGGTAGGAGAATAAAGAGATAAAATAACCATATGGGTTATTTCACTCCTACACATGTACTTCAACCATTATTATAAGCATTATTTAGTGTTAAATGACAAATATTTGTTTTATTTTTCGACTTGGAGCAAGGGTTGGTTATGAATTTCGAAACTGCCGAGCCAGGTTCAAATCCGTGCAATCCTCCAAGCTATTTATCGCACTTCAACTATGTGCATTATAAGAGTGACAATCAATCCATTTTACATTGATAGTGTGTGGTAAGGTGCTTATGAGTGGTTCCACAGCTCAGAATTTGTGATGGGGAAGATAGTAGTTTTGCCATCAATACAAAAATACAAATGAAAAAATCTTAGGAATTACAAAAATCATCTGTGGCATGATTTTGCCCCTCCCCCCTACAGTGGCACAACGGAAGATCTGCAGACTCACACCACTAGAAACCGGGTTTCGATACCCGTGGTGGGCAGACCACAGATAGCCCATTGCGTAGCTTTGTGTTTAATTCTAAACAAACAAATAAACTCTCATGATTTTAATTTTGTTCATTGTTGCTTTTTGTTCTAAAATATAATTTTCTCCCCCTGGTTAATTTTTGTCTGATTGAAAGGTTCAACTGTTTGTTGTTCTGAATTCTAAATTAGTTTGATTGTTATATTGTTTTTCTTGTAAAAACATTAAACCTTACCAAGAATTGAGAACACTAGCAATATGTTATTAAGTTACTTTAAAGTGTATAAACAGCTAGAGGGGTGAACCAGCTGTGAACTTTGTATGGTTACAAAGAAAACTCAAATAGCCTTATCTCACGAGTGTAAGCACTCTGTTGAATCACTTCACCGCATTTTAAGAGTCACATTGTTATTCAGTTTTCGCGCGGTGTAAACCTTATGTTTTTGTAGTTGGATTTAAAAACGTTTTCAATAAAACTGATTTTTTTTCCAACTCACATATATATATATATACTATCCTAGCTGTAGTACTGATTCATTGGACAATAAAAACTTGTTTATAACAAAGGATAGGAAATGCACTTTTAGTTTTTTCTTTAACATAATAAATGACCAAAGTTCAAGAAACATCCATAAGGGTGCAGTACTGATAAGAAAGATACACTGTTTAATAGAATTCTATCATCTTCCATCCCCCATTACCTTCCTTACATCATCCGGTATCACTGTGTCTAGTTGTGTTGATTTGATATGTTTTTTTCTTTTGAAATTAGATATAAAATTATAAAATTTCCATGTAATTTTAATTTTAGAGTGAACTGTTACAGGTATGTTAAACTTAAACATTCGTGTTTAAACAGAAAAATTCTTTCCAATACACTTGTTCTAACAGATTTACTGTTGTACATTTATTTTAGTGCCTACACTTGTTTCTGTATAGTTTTATTTTTTGCACGTGACGTGTATTGGTGACTGTGTATTGCGCAAGTCCCGCTTGTTCTCCAAATTTATAGAACATTCTTGAAAGTAAAAATCAATAATATTTGTTTCATGAAAACACTCTAAATCATTGCTGAAATTTCCACAAACTTTCGTGATTCGTATAAGAAGCGGTTGACCAAGAGGCAGTAGAATATTAATGGTCAGCTACAGTCAATGTGCTATAGACTTGGAAACTATAACCTTTATTAACGCCAAGTAATCGTAAAACTACAGAATTTGACCAAGAGCATTTATAGATTTCGAACACTACAAACAGTTTAACTTCAGTGACTTACTTCAGACGTTATTATTTCGAAGAGGACATTAATATCTTCGTCGGTAAAAAGTAAATTTGTAAACAGTAAGGCCAATCAAGAAATGACTGGTTTTAGATCGAATATAATATTAAATGTTGTTTGTAAGTTTGTGAAACTGTTGTACATAAGTCACCTTTTGTGATAACTGTTGGTAATAACTGTTATTATAAAGCGTATTACTTTTTGTTTGTATAATAAAATATATTTGTGTTAAAAAAGAAAATTGTGTGTATCAGTCGTGTTGGATAACATAAATTTGATATGTATTAACAGTTAATTAGCTACTGAATCCAATTTCAAATTTACGACTATTTGAGATGGTGATACGTTAACAATAAATTGTAGACTCGTTCGAAATAAATTATACTCTTCAAAAAAAGAAACGCAAAAGGGATATTTTTTATTTTAAAGAGAAATATATATAATAACGTTACAAGCTCAGAGTATGTGATGTTACACGTGTTAAGGCACTGATTGTCAGACCAAAATGACAATAAAAGTTGTGTACTTTGAAAACGGAGGAATACATCGGATTTTTCGCCAAAACGCATGCGTGTCCAATAAATTTGTTTGAGAGATCAGCATGTTCTGCAAGTGCAACATGTGCAAAATCCCTATAAAAGTGACGGGTTCTCGGTTTCCATAGCTCAGTCATAGGTTATCCAGCCATAGTAAATTTTTAAGCAATCCACCAGCCGCCAGTGTACTCCATTCTTGGGCCAAGGTCTGGCTCACTTCACTTATGCTGCTCTCGTCCAATTCTCCCGTCTCTCCTCTCACTCATAAATACGCCACTCCACCTTGAAAACATTAAAAGGAAGTAAAAGGAAAAAAACCAACGGATATTTTAACAATTTCTCACGTAAGGGGACGAAGAGGAACCATAACGTTCCTGAACACCCCAGTTGAAGAGAGAACTCTTCTGGTTTCTCTCTCTCTAAACTAAACCCCTGCCACGTTAGTTTGCGTTTGCGTTCCATAGCTCAGTGTTAAGCCACCGACACGCAATACAGTTACGCCAAGACTGACAGAAGCACAACGCAACAACACCATTAGTCGATTGGAAGCAGGCGAATCTCGATCAGATGTTGCCAGAGCTGTGAATGTCCACCCAAGCACCATCACAAGGCTATGGAATCGTCACCAACAACATGGATCAACTCGTGACCGTCCTCGATCTGGCAGACCTCGTGTGACCACGCCCGCATAAGATCGCTACATCCGGTTACGTCACCTTCGGGATAGGTCCACCATTGCGACGTCTACTGCCTCAACCATACCAGGGCTGCGTAGGATTTCCGATCAGACCGTACGCAACCGTCGACGAGATTCTTAGGCCCCATGTACAACCCATCATGGTGAACGTCAACGACGTTTATCAACATGACAACGCCCGTCCTCACACAGCCCGACTTACCACTGTCTTCTTGAGACACCACAACATCAACGTTCTTCCCTGGCCCTCCAGATCACCAGATTTAAACCCCATCGAACATCTTTGGGACGAGTTAAACCGACATTTGCGGCGGTGACAACCTCAACCACAGACTCTACCTCAGCTTGCAACAGCTTTGCAGGCTGAGTGGATAGCCATTCCACAGGATGTGATTCGTCATCTCATCGCTTCCATGGGCAGGAGATGCCAAGCAGTTATTGACGTTCACGGAGGGCATACTCGTTATTGACGTTGAGTGACGTTAAACTTCAACTAGTGAGCGTGGACTTCGCCTTTGCAGACTTTGGATGTTCAGCAGTGAATGTGCAAAGTTTCACACATGTCATACAGAACTACCAGGAATAAACTTGTTAACAATTTGTCTCAAATTTTGTCTTTTGCGTTTCTTTTTTTGAAGACTATATAATACGCAACAATGTTAACATTTTATAACTACATTTAAAGGTGAGACACATAATTCTAGTAGAATTGTATGGTAAATGTTACCATGATTTTAACTTTTTATTTTCCAGCATTTTCAGGTTGTCATACTTTACAAACATATATATGAACAATTTGCAAGGGTTCGCTGTCGCTAAATATATTAGCTGTACTTTAATACAGCCTTAACAAGAGTAGGTTTTCCTGTTCTTAACTGTATCTGTAGTTATATAGATCCCAACTTCCCCCACGGCGTTCCTCGTGTCATTCTATATCATTGTGCCATGTTTGGTGCTGATTTATCAGGAACTGTGAAAACGTATAAGAAACACGTGGCTGAAATGTGCGAAGAAACAGACACGGATTTAGCTTTATATATTATATGTACTCTTTAGCGACTCTGCAGTAAGAACAAAATATATTTTTGTCAAGGTTTCCAATACCTTCGTTGGTATTGTTTGTAACCTACGTTAAACAAAGGTTAATAAACCTATTGTAAATTCCTGATTAAAATTAAGATTTTTATGGTGTTCGTCAGTAGTTTCGTGAACTCTAGTTATGTCTTAAAGGCTATAGTGTTAATTACAAGTAAATGTTGTTAATTTTATCCTTTTATATACATTTTCAGAGAATTTAGAAATTAGCATAGAACTACAATGTGGTATGGTTTTCCATACAGCTTCTGAGCGTCATATTCAGATGTTTTTTGCTGCTTCAAATGGAAGTGCTTTCAAGTATCACATCGGTATGCCTGTGGACTGACGATACCAGAAACCGGTTTTCGATACATGTGGTGGGCAAAGCACAGGTAGCCCATTGTGTAACTTTGTGCTTGATTCCACACAGAAACACAAACAAGTGATAGTATATGTTACACCTAACTGATCAAGGATCTACGTTATTCTGTTGTGTTTAACATGATTATTTGTGTTCCTTTGGTACACACAAAAATTACAAATATCCTCATCAAGTTAGTCCACTAACATGTGATCTGAGACTGAATGTTTAAAATAAAATTCTAACGACACAACACATTTTGAAATTGGACAAATTTTACTGTAGCATATGAAAGTGCTTTGCTTTTGTTTAGTCGTTTCTATTTCATAAGTCAAATGATGTGTCGTAAGTTGTTATGTATTATATCATCAGATATTCCATAAACCGCTATGTTCCCGATGGTTCAGTGTTAAGTTTACGAAGTTACGACGTGAATATCTGGTGTTTGATTGTTGTGATGGACACAGCAGATAGCATAATGTGGTTTTGCGCTATAACAACCAAACAAATAAACCGTTAGAGTGTGGTATTAAAATTAATGGAAACATGAAGACGAAGTACATTCAGAAGCCCTGAATTAAAATAGAAAGGATTAATAAAATAATACATATTTAGTCTAAATTGCAACTGAACTGCTTTCATTGGGTTTAACTAAAATTGACGAGAGCGTTGGTTATTAATTATACGTTCTCGGGTGAGACAGCGATAAGTCTTCGGATTTACAACGATAAATTAGTGGCTCGATTCCCCTTGGTGGATATAGCAAATAGCCCGTTGTGGCTTTGCTAAAAGAAAAACACACATATATAAATTATACTTCCGTTATAACAACTTCGATAATGTTTGTGCATTTGGACTTGATATAACTCAACCGAACAAATTATTTAACAATGAAATGTTGTATTAATATTGAAGTCATATGTAATAAAGGAAGTTTATGGTTAGATACTATTTATTTTGTAACTGTAACTGCCTGAGCTAAGAAGTTACGCTAATGTACAAATGACGTAATTAGAAGAAAAATTCAATACATTTTCCAGAAAACAACAGTGCGATTCAAACTGAAATATGTCAATAGTGACCGCAGATTGGAAAGTGAACGTCAAAAAGGAGCAACTCTAACACACATTTATTACAAAGAAAAATGTTTCGTTACATTTACACAAATGTGTTGTTATTCGTTTTTGTGTTAGACAGTTTAAGTGTCTCGGTTTACATATGATACACAGCTTAAAGGAAAATTTAAACTCGGATAGCAACAGTATTGGTTGTTTGTGTATATTTTCTACTATATCTTCCTGTTAGGGTTAAAACCTGAAGTTATTACAATAAAATGTTTTTGTTTGATATTACTGTCGATAACAAATCAGGTTTCATCTTTGTAATATTCATTGTCCTTTCTGAAATAAAGTAGTCATAGGGCTATTTTAGATACATGAATACTATTGATGCAGGCTAATTCTGTTGGAAAAGTAGAAAACATAATGCGTTTTCGGCTGCAGCGGAAAACAATCTTGCACTTGGCTAGACTACATTACAATAATAAAGGAAACAAGACTGTGTTTAGAGTAAAACCATACAAATAAATGGAACAATAAGAGAGATGGAAAGTTAAAATTTCGAAATGAAGATCGCACGAGAAATAAAACTTTGGTTACGTGGGTAAGTGAAAGGCAACTATTAACTCTTACTGATCGAAAAAAGCTATGGAGACAATACAGTAAAAATATTAAGAATATTTAAACAATAAATTCGTTACTACATGCAGTTGGCTGACTGGTTGGTTGTTTTAGAGCAAAGCCACATTAGACTATCTTCTGTGTTTACCGCGGGGATCAAACCTTCGATTTTAACATTGAAAAAGCTGGTGATATGGTTGGTCAAATGATCCTTATGTAAAACTTGTGTACTTTCTCATCCATAGTAAAGCCATAAAAAAAGAGACTTAATAGTGTCATTAAGGGCAGAGTTTACACGATATTGTTTAATCACTTGCGTGTTATAAATTAAAAGATAACAATGAACAGCATTAGGCAAAAAAGAGAAAAAAAAATCCAATCATTTTGTGAAAAGCATTATAAGACTATAAATCTGTTGAGTAAATCGGAGAGCTATATACATTGTTAATTTATTTTTCAGTATTAACTTAACCTAAAAGTTGCGATTAGCAACAAGGCAGTGACAGAAAGCAATTGGTAATTCGTTTACATTCATTTATTTATGTCTGAGCGAATTATTCTGGCCGTTTGGTTATTAGTTACAATCCACAAGCTGTTGGTATATGTTCCTGAGAATTGAAAGTTGTTGTTTTTTCTGTGAGTTAAACAAATGTTAGTGGGTGTTGTTGTTTTCAGTTTACTGAAGAAAAAAACCTTTTTATGGGTTTGTTGTCGTCCCTAATTTGAAAGTATCGAACAGAGGGAAGGTGGCCAGTAATCACCACCCTACCACCGTCATTTCACATTAAAGGACTGCCTCTCACTCTTATAACGCACCCATTACTTAATATGAGGAGAGTATAGTATTTTGTAGCGTCTCAAGGATTTTACCGAACCCGATATGGCCAGGTGGTTAAGGTACTCAATTCGTAATCTGAGGGTCGCGGGTTCGAATCGCCATCGCACCAAACATGCTCACCCTTTCAGCCGTGGGTACGTTATAAAGTGACGGTCAATTCGTTGGTAAAAGAGTAGCTCAAGAGTTTGTGGTGGGTGATGATGACTAGCTGCCTTTCCTCTGGTCTTACACTGCCAAATTATGGACGGCTTGCGCAGAAAGCACTCCTGTATCTTTGCTCGAAATTCAAAATAAATAAACCAAGGATTTTAATGTGGTTCGCAAGATTTCAAAAACAAAGTTCTACCCGTGTCTAATACAGTTGTGAAGCTATTATTTGTCATTAACATCATGCTTTCACAATTTCTTGCTCATGAAAGTCACTTAGCTACTCTTAATTACAATAATAGCTAGCAACTTTCTCAACTTTAGGCTTCGTATGCTCTGTAGAGCTGCAAAGTCAGTGAAAACATTAGAACGTTCATTGTAATTGAATTCTACCTGCTGTGTTCAAACTATTGTAAATACTTGTTATTTTTCAGGATTTCACAAAAGATGATGTCTTAATTATATGTCGTCTGTAGCCGGAAACTTTAAGACAAAATCGTGGTTAAGTTAACAAGGAAGTCTTGGCTGAAATAAGGCTAATATTTTTTTGTTTACAGAGACAGCTAATAGCAAGTTTATTTAACAATAATTTGAAACCACACTACACTCTAATAAACTGCGTAATTTCTCTTTAATAACTTATAACCCTAGATTATTGTAGCTGTTATTGTTAGAGCGAAGTAAACAATTATGCTATTTCTCTCCATCGCGGGAATCGAACCCCAGACTTTCTACAAACTTACCGCTGATCTAATGGAAGTGTTTATTTGTTTGTAGTTAAGCCCAAAGCTACACAAGGGCTTTATGTGCCCTACTCACCATGGGTATCGAAACCCGCTTTCTAGGGTTGTAAGTTCACAAACATACCGCTGGGCCACTAGAGAACGCCATCGGAGAGTCATATACAACCTTAAAATTAATAGCTGAGATGCTATACCGTTAGGATATAGGTTATGGTACGATGTTACCTAATTAAGTAGTTCACATTGATTTATTTAGACTTTGGTGTTGCTGTCTTGTATAGTTGAGTATATATTTATTACTTCCCTTATTTTATATCGCATATTAGCAATATATACATTCCACGAACTTATATTTATTTAACTACAAAAATATTGTTAAACCAAATAACATATTAATATTGTTTTCGGGTTAGTTTGTTTCTTTGTTTGGAATTAAGCACAAAGTTACAAAATGGGTTATCTGTGCTCTGCCCACAACGGATGTCGAAACACGAATTCTGGCGGTGTGAGTCCGCATACTTACCGCTGTGCCATTAGGGGGCGTTTGGCGCTAGTGAAGCATCAAACGGATTGCCTTCTACAATGTAAAAAGTCTGACAACTTTAACGGAACAATATAGATATACCAGCCAAAGTACTCGGGTTCGTACAGGTTGTTAGGTTGATATGCTTTAGAAAGTGTATAATATTTATTAAGAAAAAAAATATCGATATAATGTTAAGTTTAAATCGTTTCTGAATTAACTATTTTTTATTATATCACCAACGTTATTAATAATAAACAAAACTCTTTAAACGACGGAGACTCTAAATTAACAATTCAATACATATCATTCTTGTTGTTATTTTTTAAATTTTTGTAGTGCATATTGTTGTATAGAAGAGATTTAAAACCAGAAATGAATACCAAAATGCTATTTTTATTTAATCAAACCCTTAGCATTTCATCTTACAGCTTCTTCACAAGTTTTCACTAAGATACAAACCGAAATTAACAGTACAGAGCTTTAAAGTGTTGAGTTTTAGACATTTTATTTTACACTTTCAGTACAGAGACGAACAATAATATTAGACTACACTTTTGTTGCTAAGCAACAAGATATAAAAGCCATTGTTGGAACACATTTTTACCAAAATGCACTGGCTTTTATAAATATACTACAGGTTGTTAATCTAGCTAACATATTACACTGTGTAATATAGGATGCCCACACACGTGGATAAGGTAATTAATAATACCCAGGTGCAAACACTAAGGGTCCAATTAGTATGGGTACAAATTTTCGGTTTCTAGCTTCTTTTCTCTTTGAGATATGGCGGTCACACACACAGAAACGCCCTTTTATTATTATATATTGAGTTATATTTCATGAAATTCAAAATGTACCTAAACAGAATACACATTCGATAAAAGCCAAATTCTGTTAGAATAATATTAACTTACTGGATTGTACATTTTTTATATTTTATTTTGCGGTTGATTTGCGTTAAATAATACTACGTGACAAACATTTGCAATGAAATAGAAACATTTGCCTCATGATTGAATTAAACCATTCAAAACGCTGTTTCTATAAGTGAGAAGTATTTAGATAAACTAAGTTTATTTTTCTGTGAGTCAACGGTTTAGCTAACATATTAATCCTTTAAACTCGATCGGAATTTCAACCAATATACTTACTCAATCCTTTAAATTTGAAATATATCAATTCTTCAACCACAAGCAGTCGAGTGTGTTACTATTCTCTGTACCACTGTGAACCGGATATCGTTGTTAGAACGGAAATGATAGAGCGCGAACACTACTGAAATTGATCACGCTGAATTTAACAAAACAGCTAATCCCTCATAAGCAGGCAAAATATATTTTTATCTACCAGTCTGCGACATCGTAAAGTTTCGAATATTTGAAGAATCCTAAACTTCAAATTAATAGTTATTTTTGCCTAATTATACACCAGCTAAGCAAAATTTATATAATTAAATAAATAACGTGCGTGCGTACATGCGTGCTTGGGAAGCTTTTAAACTTTTTTAAGCTATGAAAAACTGAAATTAGCAGTAAGGAATTACGGAAGACATCACCATGTGCTTAAGGGAGGGGTGGAATTAGATAGTATTGTCAACCCTCAGAGCCCCATAAAATATAGTAGTGTTCATGTGTTAACGTTTTGAGTATGTGAATTTATTCATTTAAACTTCCTGTTTAGTTTCAATACTTGTCCCTGATATCCGAGTTTTGAAAGTAACACTAGATCTGGCCGTGTCTCTTTAAAGATAAGTCAACTTGTCTGTCACTTATTGATCAGAAGATTTGCCTCAAAGTGTTTATCACACTGAAGTTGCTTGATTGGTGCTATATGTTTAAGATAGGTTTAATACACTTAGCTTTAACACTGCAGCCATTGAGATGCCCCGCACGACCATCAGATTCATTCAGTACGCTACGTACCTAACACCTTACGAGAATAACCTAGGCAGTTCATTTCGTTGCTTTAATTCCTTTAAATACACATCATTAGTTTTACATTTTATAAACTTTATACATCTGAACACAAAAGTCCACAATTAGAAAATTAACAACCACTCGCGTTGTTTGGGTGCTCGTTCTTTACAGTGTTTATTATATTTCCGCATTTACATTGCTTTGCAACTCTCTATTCTTTGGTATTTACCACTTAATTGGAACATAAAGTTTATACGATAAATAACATTTGTATAATATAACACTAGAATAGAGTGATGCATTCATATAAAGTAAAAATCAATACTCGATATTTCGACAGTTTGAATAACTATATTGCGATGAACGTTCTGATGCAAAAATACTGATGAAAAATATTCGTGATGTTACAAACACACTATGTTTCAAGATTAATTATATCATTTAGTTCTTCTGAACTGTTTATATCACCAGGGTGATATAATGATTGGTGATATATCCTCGATCTGGCAGACCTCGTGTGACCACGCCCGCATAAGATCGCTACATCCGGTTACGTCACCTTCGGGATAGGTCCACCATTGCGACGTCTACTGCCTCAACCATACCAGGGCTGCGTAGGATTTCCGATCAGACCGTACGCAACCGTCGACGAGATTCTTAGGCCCCATGTACAACCCATCATGGTGAACGTCAACGACGTTTATCAACATGACAACGCCCGTCCTCACACAGCCCGACTTACCACTGTCTTCTTGAGACACCACAACATCAACGTTCTTCCCTGGCCCTCCAGATCACCAGATTTAAACCCCATCGAACATCTTTGGGACGAGTTAAACCGACATTTGCGGCGGTGACAACCTCAACCACAGACTCTACCTCAGCTTGCAACAGCTTTGCAGGCTGAGTGGATAGCCATTCCACAGGATGTGATTCGTCATCTCATCGCTTCCATGGGCAGGAGATGCCAAGCAGTTATTGACGTTCACGGAGGGCATACTCGTTATTGACGTTGAGTGACGTTAAACTTCAACTAGTGAGCGTGGACTTCGCCTTTGCAGACTTTGGATGTTCAGCAGTGAATGTGCAAAGTTTCACACATGTCATACAGAACTACCAGGAATAAACTTGTTAACAATTTGTCTCAAATTTTGTCTTTTGCGTTTCTTTTTTGAAGACTATATAATACGCAACAATGTTAACATTTTATAACTACATTTAAAGGTGAGACACATAATTCTAGTAGAATTGTATGGTAAATGTTACCATGATTTTAACTTTTTATTTTCCAGCATTTTCAGGTTGTCATACTTTACAAACATATATATGAACAATTTGCAAGGGTTCGCTGTCGCTAAATATATTAGCTGTACTTTAATACAGCCTTAACAAGAGTAGGTTTTCCTGTTC
Source organism: Tachypleus tridentatus (assembly GCF_004210375.1). Classification (NCBI taxonomy): domain Eukaryota; kingdom Metazoa; phylum Arthropoda; class Merostomata; order Xiphosura; family Limulidae; genus Tachypleus; species Tachypleus tridentatus. The sequence continues at coordinate 138,939,211 of NC_134831.1, read as the reverse complement.
TTAACTGTATCTGTAGTTATATAGATCCCAACTTCCCCCACGGCGTTCCTCGTGTCATTCTATATCATTGTGCCATGTTTGGTGCTGATTTATCAGGAACTGTGAAAACGTATAAGAAACACGTGGCTGAAATGTGCGAAGAAACAGACACGGATTTAGCTTTATATATTATATGTACTCTTTAGCGACTCTGCAGTAAGAACAAAATATATTTTTGTCAAGGTTTCCAATACCTTCGTTGGTATTGTTTGTAACCTACGTTAAACAAAGGTTAATAAACCTATTGTAAATTCCTGATTAAAATTAAGATTTTTATGGTGTTCGTCAGTAGTTTCGTGAACTCTAGTTATGTCTTAAAGGCTATAGTGTTAATTACAAGTAAATGTTGTTAATTTTATCCTTTATATACATTTTCAGAGAATTTAGAAATTAGCATAGAACTACAATGTGGTATGGTTTTCCATACAGCTTCTGAGCGTCATATTCAGATGTTTTTTGCTGCTTCAAATGGAAGTGCTTTCAAGTATCACATCGGTATGCCTGTGGACTGACGATACCAGAAACCGGTTTTCGATACATGTGGTGGGCAAAGCACAGGTAGCCCATTGTGTAACTTTGTGCTTGATTCCACACAGAAACACAAACAAGTGATAGTATATGTTACACCTAACTGATCAAGGATCTACGTTATTCTGTTGTGTTTAACATGATTATTTGTGTTCCTTTGGTACACACAAAAATTACAAATATCCTCATCAAGTTAGTCCACTAACATGTGATCTGAGACTGAATGTTTAAAATAAAATTCTAACGACACAACACATTTTGAAATTGGACAAATTTTACTGTAGCATATGAAAGTGCTTTGCTTTTGTTTAGTCGTTTCTATTTCATAAGTCAAATGATGTGTCGTAAGTTGTTATGTATTATATCATCAGATATTCCATAAACCGCTATGTTCCCGATGGTTCAGTGTTAAGTTTACGAAGTTACGACGTGAATATCTGGTGTTTGATTGTTGTGATGGACACAGCAGATAGCATAATGTGGTTTTGCGCTATAACAACCAAACAAATAAACCGTTAGAGTGTGGTATTAAAATTAATGGAAACATGAAGACGAAGTACATTCAGAAGCCCTGAATTAAAATAGAAAGGATTAATAAAATAATACATATTTAGTCTAAATTGCAACTGAACTGCTTTCATTGGGTTTAACTAAAATTGACGAGAGCGTTGGTTATTAATTATACGTTCTCGGGTGAGACAGCGATAAGTCTTCGGATTTACAACGATAAATTAGTGGCTCGATTCCCCTTGGTGGATATAGCAAATAGCCCGTTGTGGCTTTGCTAAAAGAAAACACACATATATAAATTATACTTCCGTTATAACAACTTCGATAATGTTTGTGCATTTGGACTTGATATAACTCAACCGAACAAATTATTTAACAATGAAATGTTGTATTAATATTGAAGTCATATGTAATAAAGGAAGTTTATGGTTAGATACTATTTATTTTGTAACTGTAACTGCCTGAGCTAAGAAGTTACGCTAATGTACAAATGACGTAATTAGAAGAAAAATTCAATACATTTTCCAGAAAACAACAGTGCGATTCAAACTGAAATATGTCAATAGTGACCGCAGATTGGAAAGTGAACGTCAAAAAGGAGCAACTCTAACACACATTTATTACAAAGAAAAATGTTTCGTTACATTTACACAAATGTGTTGTTATTCGTTTTTGTGTTAGACAGTTTAAGTGTCTCGGTTTACATATGATACACAGCTTAAAGGAAAATTTAAACTCGGATAGCAACAGTATTGGTTGTTTGTGTATATTTTCTACTATATCTTCCTGTTAGGGTTAAAACCTGAAGTTATTACAATAAAATGTTTTGTTTGATATTACTGTCGATAACAAATCAGGTTTCATCTTTGTAATATTCATTGTCCTTTCTGAAATAAAGTAGTCATAGGGCTATTTTAGATACATGAATACTATTGATGCAGGCTAATTCTGTTGGAAAAGTAGAAAACATAATGCGTTTTCGGCTGCAGCGGAAAACAATCTTGCACTTGGCTAGACTACATTACAATAATAAAGGAAACAAGACTGTGTTTAGAGTAAAACCATACAAATAAATGGAACAATAAGAGATGGAAAGTTAAAATTTCGAAATGAAGATCGCACGAGAAATAAAACTTGGGTTACGTGGGTAAGTGAAAGGCAACTATTAACTCTTACTGATCGAAAAAAGCTATGGAGACAATACAGTAAAAATATTAAGAATATTTAAACAATAAATTCGTTACTACATGCAGTTGGCTGACTGGTTGGTTGTTTTAGAGCAAAGCCACATTAGACTATCTTCTGTGTTTACCGCGGGGATCAAACCTTCGATTTTAACATTGAAAAAGCTGGTGATATGGTTGGTCAAATGATCCTTATGTAAAACTTGTGTACTTTCTCATCCATAGTAAAGCCATAAAAAAAGAGACTTAATAGTGTCATTAAGGGCAGAGTTTACACGATATTGTTTAATCACTTGCGTGTTATAAATTAAAAGATAACAATGAACAGCATTAGGCAAAAAAGAGAAAAAAAAATCCAATCATTTTGTGAAAAGCATTATAAGACTATAAATCTGTTGAGTAAATCGGAGAGCTATATACATTGTTAATTTATTTTTCAGTATTATCTTAACCTAAAAGTTGCGATTAGCAACAAGGCAGTGACAGAAAGCAATTGGTAATTCGTTTACATTCATTTATTTATGTCTGAGCGAATTATTCTGGCCGTTTGGTTATTAGTTACAATCCACAAGCTGTTGGTATATGTTCCTGAGAATTGAAAGTTGTTGTTTTTTCTGTGAGTTAAACAAATGTTAGTGGGTGTTGTTGTTTTCAGTTTACTGAAGAAAAAAACACCTTTTATGGGTTTGTTGTCGTCCCTAATTTGAAAGTATCGAACAGAGGGAAGGTGGCCAGTAATCACCACCCTACCACCGTCATTTCACATTAAAGGACTGCCTCTCACTCTTATAACGCACCCATTACTTAATATGAGGAGAGTATAGTATTTTGTAGCGTCTCAAGGATTTTACCGAACCCGATATGGCCAGGTGGTTAAGGTACTCAATTCGTAATCTGAGGGTCGCGGGTTCGAATCGCCATCGCACCAAACATGCTCACCCTTTCAGCCGTGGGTACGTTATAAAGTGACGGTCAATTCGTTGGTAAAAGAGTAGCTCAAGAGTTTGTGGTGGGTGATGATGACTAGCTGCCTTTCCTCTGGTCTTACACTGCCAAATTATGGACGGCTTGCGCAGAAAGCACTCCTGTATCTTTGCTCGAAATTCAAAATAAATAAACCAAGGATTTTAATGTGGTTCGCAAGATTTCAAAAAACAAAGTTCTACCCGTGTCTAATACAGTTGTGAAGCTATTATTTGTCATTAACATCATGCTTTCACAATTTCTTGCTCATGAAAGTCACTTAGCTACTCTTAATTACAATAATAGCTAGCAACTTTCTCAACTTTAGGCTTCGTATGCTCTGTAGAGCTGCAAAGTCAGTGAAAACATTAGAACGTTCATTGTAATTGAATTCTACCTGCTGTGTTCAAACTATTGTAAATACTTGTTATTTTTCAGGATTTCACAAAAGATGATGTCTTAATTATATGTCGTCTGTAGCCGGAAACTTTAAGACAAAATCGTGGTTAAGTTAACAAGGAAGTCTTGGCTGAAATAAGGCTAATATTTTTTTTGTTTACAGAGACAGCTAATAGCAAGTTTATTTAACAATAATTTGAAACCACACTACACTCTAATAAACTGCGTAATTTCTCTTTAATAACTTATAACCCTAGATTATTGTAGCTGTTATTGTTAGAGCGAAGTAAACAATTATGCTATTTCTCTCCATCGCGGGGAATCGAACCCCAGACTTTCTACAAACTTACCGCTGATCTAATGGAAGTGTTTATTTGTTTGTAGTTAAGCCCAAAGCTACACAAGGGCTTTATGTGCCCTACTCACCATGGGTATCGAAACCCGCTTTCTAGGGTTGTAAGTTCACAAACATACCGCTGGGCCACTAGAGAACGCCATCGGAGAGTCATATACAACCTTAAAATTAATAGCTGAGATGCTATACCGTTAGGATATAGGTTATGGTACGATGTTACCTAATTAAGTAGTTCACATTGATTTATTTAGACTTTGGTGTTGCTGTCTTGTATAGTTGAGTATATATTTATTACTTCCCTTATTTTATATCGCATATTAGCAATATATACATTCCACGAACTTATGTTTATTTAACTACAAAAATATTGTTAAACCAAATAACATATTAATATTGTTTTCGGGTTAGTTTGTTTCTTTGTTTGGAATTAAGCACAAAGTTACAAAATGGGTTATCTGTGCTCTGCCCACAACGGGTGTCGAAACACGAATTCTGGCGGTGTGAGTCCGCATACTTACCGCTGTGCCATTAGGGGGCGTTTGGCGCTAGTGAAGCATCAAACGGATTGCCTTCTACAATGTAAAAAGTCTGACAACTTTAACGGAACAATATAGATATACCAGCCAAAGTACTCGGGTTCGTACAGGTTGTTAGGTTGATATGCTTTAGAAAGTGTATAATATTTATTAAGAAAAAAAATATCGATATAATGTTAAGTTTAAATCGTTTCTGAATTAACTATTTTTTATTATATCACCAACGTTATTAATAATAAACAAAACTCTTTAAACGACGGAGACTCTAAATTAACAATTCAATACATATCATTCTTGTTGTTATTTTTTAAATTTTTGTAGTGCATATTGTTGTATAGAAGAGATTTAAAACCAGAAATGAATACCAAAATGCTATTTTTATTTAATCAAACCCTTAGCATTTCATCTTACAGCTTCTTCACAAGTTTTCACTAAGATACAAACCGAAATTAACAGTACAGAGCTCTAAAGTGTTGAGTTTTAGACATTTTATTTTACACTTTCAGTACAGAGACGAACAATAATATTAGACTACACTTTTGTTGCTAAGCAACAAGATATAAAAGCCATTGTTGGAACACATTTTTACCAAAATGCACTGGCTTTTATAAATATACTACAGGTTGTTAATCTAGCTAACATATTACACTGTGTAATATAGGATGCCCACACACGTGGATAAGGTAATTAATAATACCCAGGTGCAAACACTAAGGGTCCAATTAGTATGGGTACAAATTTTCGGTTTCTAGCTTCTTTTCTCTTTGAGATATGGCGGTCACACACACAGAAACGCCCTTTTATTATTATATATTGAGTTATATTTCATGAAATTCAAAATGTACCTAAACAGAATACACATTCGATAAAAGCCAAATTCTGTTAGAATAATATTAACTTACTGGATTGTACATTTTTTATATTTTATTTTGCGGTTGATTTGCGTTAAATAATACTACGTGACAAACATTTGCAATGAAATAGAAACATTTGCCTCATGATTGAATTAAACCATTCAAAACGCTGTTTCTATAAGTGAGAAGTATTTAGATAAACTAAGTTTATTTTTCTGTGAGTCAACGGTTTAGCTAACATATTAATCCTTTAAACTCGATCGGAATTTCAACCAATATACTTACTCAATCCTTTAAATTTGAAATATATCAATTCTTCAACCACAAGCAGTCGAGTGTGTTACTATTCTCTGTACCACTGTGAACCGGATATCGTTGTTAGAACGGAAATGATAGAGCGCGAACACTACTGAAATTGATCACGCTGAATTTAACAAAACAGCTAATCCCTCATAAGCAGGCAAAATATATTTTTATCTACCAGTCTGCGACATCGTAAAAGTTTCGAATATTTGAAGAATCCTAAACTTCAAATTAATAGTTATTTTTTGCCTAATTATACACCAGCTAAGCAAAATTTATATAATTAAATAAATAACGTGCGTGCGTACATGCGTGCTTGGGAAGCTTTTAAACTTTTTTAAGCTATGAAAAACTGAAATTAGCAGTAAGGAATTACGGAAGACATCACCATGTGCTTAAGGGAGGGGTGGAATTAGATAGTATTGTCAACCCTCAGAGCCCCATAAAATATAGTAGTGTTCATGTGTTAACGTTTTGAGTATGTGAATTTATTCATTTAAACTTCCTGTTTAGTTTCAATACTTGTCCCTGATATCCGAGTTTTGAAAGTAACACTAGATCTGGCCGTGTCTCTTTAAAGATAAGTCAACTTGTCTGTCACTTATTGATCAGAAGATTTGCCTCAAAGTGTTTATCACACTGAAGTTGCTTGATTGGTGCTATATGTTTAAGATAGGTTTAATACACTTAGCTTTAACACTGCAGCCATTGAGATGCCCCCGCACGACCATCAGATTCATTCAGTACGCTACGTACCTAACACCTTACGAGAATAACCTAGGCAGTTCATTTCGTTGCTTTAATTCCTTTAAATACACATCATTAGTTTTACATTTTATAAACTTTATACATCTGAACACAAAAGTCCACAATTAGAAAATTAACAACCACTCGCGTTGTTTGGGTGCTCGTTCTTTACAGTGTTTATTATATTTCCGCATTTACATTGCTTTGCAACTCTCTATTCTTTGGTATTTACCACTTAATTGGAACATAAAGTTTATACGATAAATAACATTTGTATAATATAACACTAGAATAGAGTGATGCATTCATATAAAGTAAAAATCAATACTCGATATTTCGACAGTTTGAATAACTATATTGCGATGAACGTTCTGATGCAAAAATACTGATGAAAAATATTCGTGATGTTACAAACACACTATGTTTCAAGATTAATTATATCATTTAGTTCTTCTGAACTGTTTATATCACCAGGGTTACTTGTTATATAACAGGGGTGGCCAAACTTGCTTAACCTAAGAGCCACATACGATAAACTTCAGATGTTTGAAAGCCACAAGACCTGAACAAATATTACACACACGCTTTTATTGTTACATGTACAATTTTTACATAAATGTTATATAAATACTAAGACATATATTACGTAATAATATTTATTGATGTATGTAGTTTTTAAAATGTTATTTTGTATTAGTTTCAATAATCACAAAGTACTCATGTATGCACCTAATGTTTTCAAAATCCTTGCTGATTGTTGTTTTAACTGTATTGAGCGTATTTAATACGGTAATGAACTACGGAAACATCTAATAAAAATATACAAATTTTCGTTTCATTAACATTAAATGAGACTGCTAAAATAAAAATAAGAGGAGTAAAAACATATATCTTAATTAAATGTATTTGTCTCAGTAAATATATGGTCAAAACATGGAGGAAAATATGTAAAACAATAAAATTAGAAATATTTTATTCAGATACCACCTTACAAAATTTTAGTCTTATCGTAATATTTTTCTGACACAAACAGGCATTGATACAATTATCAGGCTATTTACTGCTATTAAAGGTCTTGTGAGTTTCCATCTTGGTTGTGAGTCATTGAAATTCCGACTGATATGCTGTCAAGGCTGTACGAATTAGTTTCGTCAGGTGTTTATTTGTAAGGATTGCACGATGCTTCGACTTCACAAACTTCATTACAGAGTACAGCGATTCACAGCAGAATGTTGTGCTGAAAATTGAGATAAGTGGCATACTGGTTTTCTTCAGTTCAGAATATTTTATTTCTGGAACTTACACAATTCAATTGTGGATTTATGGATCATGTTTAGACCCAGGCCCTTCTGTAGTTTTATTAGTTCCATTTTCGCAGCAGATGATTCTGTAACCAGAGGTTCAAGAAGTGGACAACCATCATTGATCACATTAACCATGAATGGATTTACAAGAAAGACGAAGAAGGACTTCAGCGTTTTCAAGTCCTCAAACCTGTCTAGGAAATTATAAAGCAGTCCTTGTAATTTATCTTTGTATTCTTCGACTTTGTGGTCTTTTATTTCAATATCAGAAAATGTATTTACTTTTCTTTTGAGATTAGGAAAATAACTGAAGTTTATTGACAATATGTCTCTTTGAAAAAGTCTTATTTTATTCTGAAAGATGAAAATTGTCTGATTAAGAGCAGAAACAATCTTATCCTTTCCCTGGAGTTGCCAAGTTGAGAGTTTGTAGATGATTCATTACGTTAATAAGGAACATTAGATCTTGCATCCATTCATCATTTTTTAGTTGAGGATAGAATCTTTTCTTTTCTTGAAAAGATTAATAATAGGCTCCAACAGATCAAAAATCCTATTTAAGACATTGCTGGTTGACAGCCACTTCACAATGCAGTGAAAAAGAGACATCATTGGATTTATCTTCAAGTTCCAGTTCTTCAATAAAATCTTTGAACTGTCGGTGGGTCTTCCAATTTAAACATATGAAATTAACAATTTCAAGAACAAAGTTCATAACATCTTCATACTTTAAATAAGTGCAGTTAATCCTGCATTTTTCCCTCCATTGCAGGTGCTCCATCTATTGCAACACTGAGTAGTTTATCGAGTGGAATATCAACATTTGTTATGGCTGTGTCAAGAGCATTTTTAATGTCAACACCGTGAGTTGTTTCTTTTAGTGCCACTAAATCCAACATCTCTTCTTTCACAGTTACAGTTGTGAGTTGTCTTGTATGTCTGTAGATTCGTCAAGGGCTAAGCTGCATGCAAAGGAATTATTTAAATAATTTTCCACTTTACCTGCAACATCAACTTTGATCTTATAGATATGTTTCTCTGTAGTGTAACGTGAAGCTGGATCTTACACTGCAACAACTTCAGCTATATTCTTCCTAACAAATTCACCATCAGAATATGGGCGTTTAGAGTGAGCAATATTCCATGATATAACAAAACTAGCTTCAGTCGTTGTATCAACTTCCTTACTGAACGTTGTCAACATTGTTTGCTGGCTATTTAGTGATGATTTTAACAGAATTAACTTGTTTTTCCGTAATTCTGCTTTATGTGGATAATCAAACGAAAAGTTTTTGTGATTTTATTTTCATTTTTCAAGTTACTGGCTTTGTAATGACTGAGTAACACATTGCAGATAAGACACAAAGGTTTGTCTCCTTTTACGGTGAATGCAAAATCTTCCTCTTACTCTAGCTTGAAATTTCTGTTTTTATCTTCATACTTTTGTTTCTTACAATTTGATGATGCCATCTTTCTTCACAAAATTTTCATAGACACTTCTAAAAATTTAAAGAGAACAGAAACAATAAGCTTCAACACGCGCAACGCAATCAAACTCTACAGCGTCCAGTATCACACTAACACTCCGCTAATTTCATTGCCCGCAACACAGCCACACACGCCACTCTCACGGGATCTCACTAAAACTAACATTGTCAGCACCGGCTTGTATGATTACTGATTCTCCAGTACAATTTCTCTGTAATTCTTGCTTGTATGATTACTGATTTTCCAGTACAATTCCTCTGTAATCCTTGCTTGTATGATTACTAATTCTCCAGTACAATTTTTCTGTAATCCTTGCTTGTATGATTATTGATTCTCCATACAATTTCTCTGTAATCCTTGCTTGTATGATTACTGATTCTCCAGTACAATTCCTCTGTAATCCTTGCTGATCCAAAGTTTCTTCAATCACTGACTCAAATCTAACATTAAATTTAGGATTTAAATTTTTAAATATATTTACTCCCCATGAACATTAAACTCATGTTTTAATCTAGTGGACTCTCAGTTTATACCCTGTAAATAATTATAAAGCTTGAATTTTTTATTTACCTTATATGTTAATTATGATGCAAAAAGCAGCTCAGCCAACATATTCCAGTGAGCCGCACGTTATACGTCAAAGAGCCGTAGTTTGGCCGTCTCTGCTATGTAATGATCCGGTATATTTTTATGAGACATCAGTATTACTCAAAAAAAAAAAAAGGTTGAATCTGTTCAGCTCATAGAACGTCGGAAATATCGATGTAAATAAAAAATATTTTTCAAAGTCGACTAGCATCCTCATACTACGGACTTTGTATTCATTTAAACAGATTTTTCATCCAGTTACATACTTCATATAAGAAAGACGTCAATATCAGTCCAGTTATGCATGCTTAATTATTACATATGTGTTAAAGCCTTTGATACTGTTATTTATTTAAAATTAAAGATATAAAATTATTATAGTAGTATTACGAAGTAATAAACTCTGCTGAGAAACAGAAATACGACAACAAAAACCTAAACGCAAATCAACAGAAATTCCAATTAAAATTGAAATAAAACATATGTAAGTATGATACTCAAGTGTTAGTAGTTAATATTATGTGAAATTGTGTCTAAGTTAGTATAAGTTAATGTAAAAAAATGTATTTTTAAACGTAATATAAGAATAAATGATTCTCACTGTGCGACTTAAAACTAATTATGATAACACAAATCTTGTTAGCTGGAGTATCTGATTCTTCAACACAATGCTCCCAATGGTGACAGTTCCTCTGTCCAATCATAAATCGTCTCTCATTTAGAATATTATGTAAAAATGAGTGGAAAATATTCATGTTGCTTCCAGGTTTCTCTGAGCTTTAGTTCTTTTATCTAATTCTGTACCAGGATAACACTAAACACACATATACTACATAAGATTCCAAAGTATTTGATAAGTCAAAGTTTCTGATCACAGCGTGTGATGTATAAGCATAATGACTAGTAATGAATAACAGATACGTAGGGCGTTTACGTGTTGCACTCTGTCAGTCAAGAATGTATTTGACATATACTAAGAATTACAGATTACAAAATATTAACACACTTTTCTCTAAAAAGTATAAGGTAAGTTTACAGACGTTTAATGCTAAAATCTGAGGTTCGATTCCCTTCGGCAAACACAGCAGATAACCAAATGTGGTTTTGCTATAAAATAAACAAACGTCCGTATTGATTGGATTTAGCCAGATATAAATTAATGTTAATTACATAATTAATTTATACATATGTTTAAATAATGATCAGTTAGAAACCAATGGCCCTTCAGTGGCTCAGCGGTGTGTCTGCGGACATACAAGGCTAAAAACCGGGTTTCGATACCCGTGATGGGCAGAGCACAAATAGCCCATTGTTTAGCTTTGTGTTAAATTCAAAACAAACAAACAAACAGAAACTGATGACAGTGTATACTAACATATATGTCAAGTATAATATTTCTTGTTAGATTCAGGCAAGGCGTAGCCTCGTAGTTCGTGGGCTGGGACTGTGAAATTGGTAGCTGCAGTTTCGTGACCTGTTGCTGCAAGTCTGGGGGCCGTTTGTACACCATAATAAATTGCGTTACTCTGTCAGACACGAATAGTCCAAGAGTTGACGATGAGTACTGTTGACCAAAGGACTTCCATCTAGCTCATCAGTCCAAACTTAGTGCTGGCTATGTGCAAATAAACCTTTCTATAGTTTTGCACAAACATTTGTAAACAAACGAAACTTTCGATCCCATAGTTTAGTCAATGTAACGAGCCCTAATATTGTCCGGACTCTTGTAGGCAACGACTAACTATATGGAAACGAAGGACAGTTGAATTGCTGATTTGTTTCTGTAAACCTACAGCGTACTAAAACGACTAAAGTTTAATGTTTCGAAGTAGCAGTAATTTACTAAAAAAAATCTTCATGCCTTGAATTATAGAGAAAGAATTTGGAGAAATTTATAAGGTTTGAAAAACCACACTCTTAACACTTACTATTTGAAAAAGGTATAAATTAAATTTATCCGATATATTAATACGTATTGACTTTATTGTCGAGATTCTAATTAAATCTCTGGAACGAAATGCTAGGCTGAAGCCTTTTTTGTAAAAATGAACAAATAAATTCGATGAATTGTGGATCAGTTTTGTGAAGATAAGACACTTTTCTTCGAATGTACGGACTACACATAAATAGTTTAGGGGCAGAAATGATTGTAAGGACTATCAACTTAACTGTAAAAGCAATTTAAAAGTAGGGCTTCACAAAAGTAAAGGTCACGAGCAAATAAATGTGGAAAACATATAATATGTTTAAAAGTAGGAAATAAATATAGTGCAACACTCGAGATAAGGCTTATGGTACTTATTTCAATTTTTAGAAGTATTTTAAGAAAAAACCTGTGACTTGGTTAAATTGATATTATTTTGATGGTAAAAATTTATTTTAAATACAAGGCTACTGGTGTTTTAAATAGAAAGAGATTTTCTGATAAAGAGGTTGACGCGTGAACTTATATGTGCGACACAAACTCTAGCCTTTTGAAGACTGGAATACAAAAGAGGACGTTGAATCAGTGTAGACTCTGTATTGAATACAGGAGTAAAAGGCTTTTAATTGAAATCTGTTATGGACCACCTGATAGAATTGATGAAATAAGCTTTGTAATGAGATAAAAAATGCAGTAGTTAACGAGTTGTTAACCTTTGATTTTAAACATATTGATTTGGAGATTTATTGTTGAACTGTGATGGTAAAATTCCTTGGAAACTTTTCAGAATGATTCTTTTTATCAAGTGGGTAAGGAAAGCTGATAAGAAAGATGTTATTTAATACTCACTTCTAATGTAATATGGCAAAGTAGGTGGAAGCTGAAAACAATTTGAGCATTAATGAACTCTGTATAAATAGGTTTGAGTGGTTTTACATATAGGTATACAGGATAACAGTATTCGAATCCTGAGGTTTTGAAAGTCTAGTTTGAGGGGATTAAACAGGAATTCATTCTGATGGATTGAGATACTAAGTTAAATGGAGATGTTTGTCAGATATGGAAGACTTTTAAGAATTCGTAGTTAAATATTGAAAATAAGTATGAGAAAAAAAAAAAGATGACCCCAAGCAATTGATTAAAGTGGTTCATCAGAAATACTTAAAGAAAATTTAGATAAACTTCTAAAAATTAAGTTAACTAATAAAATAAAAAACTTGAAGTATCACAAAAGATCCAAACAGTTCATTAGAAATAATACTAGAATGTTAAAAATATTTATTTCTTCTTTACGGAATGCTGAAGAAATGTTTTTTCAAGAATATTTCGGGATGGTTGAATTATTTATTTTTTCTTCAGTTTTTGTTAAAGAAATCATGAATAATATTAGAGATCCTGAGAAATTACTAGTGAAAAATATGATAGATGGACATAAAATTGATATAAGCTGTAGTTATTGGTGTTTTCTCAGTGAAACCCTACAATGCTACTAGCATTTATTTCCACTACAGGTAACCAAACCCTAGAATTTGCTTTGTTATTCTGTAAACTTACTGTTGAGCCACAGGCGGGGCTCAGTATTAGCCTGGAAAATGTTAAGGAGAATTGGGTAAAAATTTAAAAACATGATAGGTCTCCTGAGCGTATGATATTTCTCTAAGGGCATTTAAAAAAATTAAAGAGTACACACTTCCTTCATTGGCACAGTGGTATATCTACGGATTTATACTGCTAGAAACAGGGTTTCAATACCCGTTGTGAGCAGAGCACAGGTAGACCTTTTTGTAGCTTTGTGCTTAATAACAAACAACAATAAGGCTCGCATAAATATTACATTTTCTTAAATTATCTGTAAGTCTTTGAATAGTGGCCAAGTGTGTTAATACTGGAAGTGGTTAATGTATGTCTATTTCTAAGAACGATGACAAGCATTGCTCAAGTAACTATAAGCCACTTAATCTTAATTCTGTGTTGGTAAAAGTTTTGGAGAGACTAATTAATGTTTTTCAAAGCCATTTAACAAAGTTAGGTTTCTCATGTAGACTCTTCTGTCTCAGAAATATTTAACTATATTTCGATGATGTCTCGTTCATGTTGATAAGTGCATAGGTGTAGATTTGGGACCTGAATTTTTGGAAAGCTTTTGATCAGAGGCCAAGTGAAAACACAAAAAATAAAACTATCATTCTGAGTGTGTATGGAGCAGGTTGGCTTAGTTTATCAAGAACTATTTAGAACATATGAAAAAACGCTGCAATTAAAGTAATTTATTCAAACTGAATTGGAGCTGCAAGTGGAGCATTTTATGGCTCTATGCTAGCAACTTTGCTCTTTCTAACGTACGTTAACGATATTGATAAAGAATGGTCAGCAAATTAGTCGAGTGTGCTTATGACATTAAATGTACTTTACGAATTTATTCGAATGATTTGGCAAATTGGGGAAATAAATTGTGTATGGAATGTAATTATGTATGCTAAGTGTAATGTAATATATATAGGCTACCATAATTTATATTATAATAACCAACTTGATGAAAATCAACACAAAAGCAATGGGAAGGCAAATAGGATATAGGGTAATAACTACAGGAGTAATGAATGTAAGTAAAAGGAGGTTATCGTTTCTTTCTACATATAAATTGTTACGCCTCATTTGGTGTATTATATTCAGTGGTTAAAAAGGGCATTGAGTTGTTAAGAACAATTCTAAGACTACCTACGCTAGCCGTCTCTAATTTAGAAGTGACTATGGGGAAGGCAGCTAGTTATTACTACCCACCGCCAACTCTTGGGCTACTCTTTTACCGACGAATAGTGGAATTGGCCGCCACATAAAGAACGCCTTCACGGCTAAAAGGGCAAGCATGTTTGGTGTGACCTTCAGATGTAATAGACAAAACATGATTGGAAGAGTTCAAGAGAAGGCTTAAGAAATAATTTAATAAACAACAACAATAAAGGTGATTTATACAGATAGGTGTTTTATTAAATGAATAGGATAATATTGTTAGGCTAAGATTCCCTTTGTTATCCCTCAAATATTATGTAAATATTTATCCATGAATGTAATCTGTGATTTGAAGGCCATTTATCTTTTCACTGGAAGCTCTCACGTTATAAATTATGGTAACCTTTTATTCGTCCATCGTTCCTGTTTCAGAATGGTTTTATATTGCTAAATAACTTGGGGATCGTCGCAAACATGCAGAAAAGCCATAATAATGAACTGATATTTGTATGATAAGTTACATGTTGTATAAAAAGTTTGAATAACGTATCAGACATTGCAAGAATAACAAACATTTTTTTTTATAATTCAGTTGAAAATATTTGGTTGTCAAATCTCTCCGTTTGTGTGTGTGTGTGCACTTCATGCATATATCTATTCTCTCTGTATCGTATTTATCTGTTTGAATTCGAATTAGAAACACTGATATGGCAACGTATTAATATTTCTTGTCTAATATTGAGTTTGATCTCTCCTTCGCTGAGTCAATAGTTTAGGTTCGGTGTAGCACAGATTTCGTAAAATACCAGAAAATGACTTTTATCGCATCAGATTCTTCAAGTAGTTTACAGATAATCATGGTGGGGAATGTGGCATGTAATTTTGTCCCAGAATGCTCAATCAGACTGAGATTTAGCAATTTGTACCAATCGAACAATATTTATAAAGTTACTATTGTGCTCTTTCAACAAATTGTGGTCTATATAAGTGTGTTCATCAGGAAAAGAAGACAATATTTTGGGCACTACAAGTGTTTTCATCAGAAACAGAAGACAATATTTTGGGTACTACAAGTATTTTTATCAAAAAAGGAAGATAATATTCTCGGCAATCCAAGTGTGTTAATCAGGAAGGGAAGAAAATATTGTGGAGTGATGAGCTTTGATAAAAGGAAAATGTAATATTGTAGAGGAAACATAATTAGTAATAAAATGTAAATGCTATTCATCCATTTAAAGAATCAAAGGATCAAAATCTGAAAACCAAATATTTCTCCAAACACCCACACGAATGGAACAAAATTGGCGTCTTCATATGATTTTTTTTACACATTTCTCTTGTATTGACAATATAAAACTACTGAAACTAGTGGTCAGATACATCACCCAATTTACACATGAACTGTCTACATTTCCCACCCTCAACGCAACTGAAATCATACTACCTCGTTTAAATCTGAAATGGGGACTTTTGGAGTAATGTTTGGTTACTACATGACAGTTGTTTGTAACTTCATTTCTGTGGTATTGAAGTATTATTTTAAACATTGTTAAAATATTCGATCACTTGAAACATAGTTTATGAAGTTTCTCTGTCCAAATTCAGAGTTTGTAAAGTATTGTTATTCTCTGGGAAAATTTGATTTTTTTGTTTCTGTTTTGTAAGGTTCGGGTCTTTCTTTAATGCGAACGAGAATGTCCTATTCATCGAGATGTGAACATCAACTTGTTTTAAACAAAGTGTGTGAAGAGCCCGGCATGGCCAGGTGGTTAGGGCGCTCGACTTGTAATCTGAGGGTCGCAAGCCCGAATCCTCGTCCCACAGAATATGCTCGCCCTTTCAGCCGTGAGCGGCTTCTTTGTACTAGACGCTTGTTAAACGTATGTTTACACGAAACCTTAGGTACAAAATCACCTAGCTCAGTAACTAATAGTTTGGTGGGAAAAAGCCAATGCATCAGTAAATCTTTGAAAAACATAAAACATTCAACTGAATGATACGTAACGTAAAATCTATTATTCAAAAATTGACATAAATACTTAAGAAACAATATTTTTTTTAAATTTAGAAGGTGAAATAAGGATTGTAAAAAATTACGGAAACAAGTTGAACTAAAATGTGAAAATTATATTTTCAAGTCAACAACGAGGAACTCTAAAACAGTAAACAAACTCGGCTGGAAATAGGACACATATTATTTTCTCAAGCTACAAAATCATATTTTGACTCTACTTGAAATGATAATCACAGTATAAATGTCTCATTGTGAGCAAAACATTTAAATTATTTGCCAATATGTTCAATTAAATCCAAGAACATTTTATATTCAGAGTCAGCCTGAACAAGAATCGGTACATGACTTCGTTTACTTTTTTGAAACGATTAATTACAGCTATAGGCTTCACTCACGGTGTTCGTTCCCTGATTTCATTATTTCCTTCATTAATTTTCGCAAACTCAATGCAAACGCGAACATTAATAACTTGAAAACTCTGTAATTTTATGCGTATTCATGAACCAACTAAAAGACGTCTCACCCCCAATACACGTGACAATGTGAAGGTGTCAAAAGAATCATTAAAATCTTAAGGCTAGCCACACTTGATATTTTTATAGAACTTATTTATAACACCACTTTAATTAATTTTCATCTCCTCACATTCTTTAGATTTCCAAATGTTTTTAGATGGGAAATAAGATAAAGAGAATATATGTAAAATACACAGTATTTTGACCACTCTATGAAAAGTGAAACAGTCAAATTATATATAAAGCCTAAAATTAACAACTGTTGAGAGCTATATTATTAAAAGGGTACAGGACTTTAACACCGCAGAATGTTACTTAAAAATGAAATATTTTACAATTGCTTGTGTTCTTAAGAGAAAAATCACAACTAAATGTTACCTAGACACTGGAAAATTTTCCTCTCAGAAGACTTCATAGGACTGGGTCCGGCATGGCAAAGTGTGTTAAGGCGTGCGACTCGTTATCTGAAGGTCGCGGGTTCGCATCCCCGTCGCACCAAACATGCTCGCCCTTTCAGCCGTGGGGGCGTTATAATGTGACGGTCAATCCCACTGTTCGTTAGTAAAAGAGTAGCCCAAGAGTTGGTAGTGAAGACTAGCTGCCTTCCCTCTAGTCTTACACTGCTAAATTAGGGACGGCTAGCACAGATAGCTCTCGAGTAGCTTTGTGCGAAATTCAAAAAACAAACAAACAAATATAACTCTATATAACCTAACATCAATGTTAGTGTTTACTAAACTTCTATTTATTAATTAAAAAAAACGAAGGAGGTAAAGTTTCATTTTGAAGAACCATCTTACAAATAGCGTTTAATCTCAGATCATTTAGTTTTTTCCCTAACCTTTATTTCTATAACTTTTCCAGCTCACTACCCATACGTTTCTAGGAACATCTTGAATCATTGTGTATGATATAATTTAGTTTCCTTTGTCAAGGAATTATTGTGTACATAATGGATTTAAGATCAAAATGACAGAATGAATTTGACATCCATAATGTCAAATATGGACAATATGACTGTATGAGACTTTAATATTCCACTTTGATTTATTTCGTATTGTTTGTTTGTTGTTAAACACATAGATACACAAAAGAATATTTGTGCTGTCCATCACCAGTATTAAAACCCGGTTTTTGAAGTTATGAACCTTAAAACTTACTGCTAAGCCACTTGGGATATTTATCTTGGACTTGGGACTTTTCGGTTCGGATGCGCGCAATTCATTTTTCATGCTTATGGCTACAAGCAACGTTTGCAGCATTTCAAATATCCGAAATTCAATCGTTTACAAAATTAGAGGTGATGTAAATTCTATTGTGTTTTGTACGATTGTGTTAAAGTTTGGACTTTAATCAATATGTTTTGTTTGTTCTTTCTAGTATGTCGCTTCTTTCAATGGTGGAACACAAAATATTCCAAGAGTAAACGGCTTCGAGAAATTTAGGATATAAAATGAAACTAAATAAAAATTACGAAAAGAAAACTAAGCTTTACGTTCTCAATATTCTAAGTTTCATTCGTTTTTATGAATTCAATTTAAACCGTATTTTTTAAACATACAATAATGGAAATAATTTGAAAAAAACGAAAATCAAAAACAGCAAATAGTGGCAGCTAGATGTGAATTCATTAACATCACAAAACATTATCACAAAAATACAGAATAATAATGAATAACTTGTACAATACGCTATTATTTTGTATGAGAATCCTTTGATACCCTGCCAAGTGTGGCCAGATGGTTAAGGCACTCGACTCCTAATGCGAGGGTTGCGGGTTCAATTCTCCGTCACATCAAACGTGCTCACCCTTTCAGCCATGAGGGCATAATAATGTACTGGTCAATTCCATTATTTGTTGGTAAAAAAGTAGCTCAAGAGTTGGCGGTGGGTGATACTGACTTACTGTTTTCCCTCTAGTCTTACGCTCCTAAATTAGGGATGGGTAACTCAGATAGTTCTCGTGTTGCTTTGTGCGAAATTCCAAACGAACAAAATAAGTGCCCTCTTCAGAGTCTTTCAAGCAGTTCTTTACCAGCCAAAACTTTGATTTTTTTACATATTTTTTTATGTAGTATTTTAGTCGTGATAGTTGTGATTGGACACACCACTATTACGGGATGTATATGATTATATATATATTTTTTAAACCTTTGTATTGGTGCAGTTTCTTTTGATCGGTTGGGTGATAACCACTGACAATGTGAGCTTTCAGCACGTGACTGTAATCTAGTGATACCAAATTTCACAGATAAAAAGTGGGATTCCAATAGTATTTTCCTTTGATACACCTTTCCTTACACTTTTCTTAATTTTTTCTAGTCCTGTATTATATAACAATACTGTTTGTATCACGCGCAGTTAAAAACCAGTTTTATTCTACTTTTTTTACTTTAACATGTTAATGCCACGTTTTCATTATTCAGAATACATACAAATAATACTGAAATGTTTTCGCAAATTAAGGTTCAAATATTTGCAAGGGAATTTTTTCAAATAATAAAAAATGCCAAAATCTCCACATTTGCAGTTTTTTTTTTAAATTATAGAATAAACAATATTAGCAAAACTATTCCATTAGAATATATCAAGTACACGTGATTTAAAGGGTATTAATATATGGGTAAATACAAAACCTTCAGTACTACGCTGTGGTTTCAGTGATATTTAACAAACTTTCCTTATTTTCACTTTCATAACACGCCTCAAAATAACTAAAATATTTTTATTTCTTTTCCATCAAAAAAATGAAACTCCGGTCCAAAATATCAACCAAAGATATTTTTTCTAGTTTCAGACTTGTAAATAAAGGTTATAATTTTACAAAAAAAAGTATTTACGACTTTTTGTAGATAGGTTCTGGAAAGTTCTAGATGAGGGGTTACGCTTTGGTGGTGACTGTGTGGCTCAACATCCAGCTGACTTTCTCTTGCTGACTTCATGGAACATATTGGAATTAATTCTTTGGTGGTATCTAGAAAACTCAGATGTGAAGAGCAGATAAAGTACCAATAGTATTCAACGTTTTCTACGATTTTGAAAACAGAATAATATCACATATGTGACGTTCTCTATTTCCTATTTAAAAGTCCAAAGAAAATAGAGAAGTGTTTGAAGATAAAAAAATCAGAGATTTGATTATATTGCTCCTAGTTTTAAGAAGGAATGATCAACAGCTGTCTGAAATTATAGGTAAATTAGGCTTATTTCTTTGGTGGAAATATTCTAAAGGGTTTGATAAAAGAAGCTTTACAAAATAATTTAGTAGGATCTAATATCGTGAATGAGAAGCATAATGAGACCCACTATGAATTCACTAAATAGAAATTTTTGTCTTACTAATCTGTCATCAGGACAAAAAAAATGTATAGGCTTCATTAACCTAACATTTCAAAATGATTTTTGATTAGGTACCACACAAACAATTAGCTAACAAACTCACATCTCTAAGGGTTGGAGAGAGACTAATTAATTGGTTTGTGGGGTGTTTAATGGGAGAAAATAAAATATTGGTGCTAATAGAGTGAGATTAAACTGGACTCTTTGTAGTTGTGGTGTATCTCGGAGGTCAATTCTGGAGCCCTTTAAATAAACGGTATCGTTATGGACATCAAGATGAAAGTTTTACTGTTGGGATTAAACCTTTAGGTAATTCTAGATGTATTACAGACGCTGGTGTACTACAGAATTATTTAAATCAATTAATAAGTTGAAAAATATCTGACAAATAACCTTTAATTATAATAAGTGTGATTCACTTGGTTTGTTTCTTTCGAATTTCGCACAAAGCTACACGAGAGCTATTTGCGCCAGCCGTCCCTAATTTAGTAGTGCAACTTTTGAATTACACTTTTAACAACGAATAGTGGGAATGACCGTCACATTATAACCTCCCCACGGCTGAAACAACGAGCATGTTGGTGTGACGGGAATTCAAGCCGTTACAATCTTCAAATTGTAAGTAAAACGCTCTAACCACCTGCGTTTAATATAAATGGTAACCAACTTAATAACCTGGCTGAAGAAAAATATATTTGTATAGTGACGGATAAAGTCACTCAAACATTCGAAGTAGTGCTTTGCGCCAGTAGTATACAAAACTATATAGTTTTAGTGTGCATTTACAGGAAAGTTAATCACAAGTTGAAAGACACAACCATCACTGAGAATATTGTGTACATTTTTTTATTTATTCACCTGAGAAAGGATATTAACTTACTGGAAAAGGCTTAAAGGATGATTTTTGGGAAAATTATCCTTAGAAAAGAAGGGTGAGAATTGACCGTATTTAACATTACAAGGTTATAGGAACAATTGATAAGATAAAGATCCTAGTCTTAATATACTAGGACGAAAGGACACAAGTTTGTGATTTTGCAAAGATACGTTGGATTCCAGCTATGACAAATAAAATTATTGACCAACAATAGAATAAGTTGACAAAGTCCGTAGCGAAGGCTAATGCTTTATAGAAGTTTAGGAGTGGAATCTATGACTTATTGAAAAATAACGGTTTAGTTTTTAGTGTTTTTTTAAGACTGGATGCGAAAGACTGCATTGAATGGTAGTTGAAATGGGTACCTTTATTATTCATTTGTTACGTTATGCTATTTTAAGAAAATGACATAAAGAAATTTTCTAAAACGCAAGTGTCAGTGTTTTCTGAGCAACGTTCAACGTTATGTTAAACTTATGGCACGTGATATATGGCCATATTGTAAGAATAATTCACTTCATACATCAATTTCACTTCCTTTTCATGCTTTATAACCATTTTCTTCACGGCACAAGATGGATACTTGAGTTGTGTTTTATTTCTATTACATTTCAACATGAGCTCTGAGCATTAAAATCAACACTGATGTGAAATTATTCATTCTCATTTTTACCAGATTATTGTTTAAAAATGAAAACAGGTATTCGGATACTGTATATTAAAAGCAGGGATAGTGGTAGTAGTACCCTCTTGTAACTGCTAAGTTCATAACAAGACGAAACATAACACTATGTAACACAAATTTTGTTCCTGGACAGTATGTGTTATTTCTTAATTGCTTATGTTGTAAAAGTTCTATTTCCCTAGGTGGGATCAGCACATAGGCTGATGTGGCTTTGCTAAAAGAAAACACACACATGTTGTAAAAGTACAGAGAATGGTCATTTTTCCCTTCAAACTTTGCTTTTGTCATCTGGATAACGAAATTTAGAAATTAACCTATTTTCTGTGTAAAAATGGGCAAATTTGCACATTTGCATTTACATAAGGTCTGAATAAAACAACATATGAGTCAAGATTTACATATATTTATACTAAAGTTATACAAAAAGGACAAAAATGTTTAGAAGTGAGTAAAATTTCAAGATGTGCGACTGTAATGTAAAGCACTTTCACGTATCAGCCCCTAAATAAAGTCTCCCATCATGTTTTCATCATACGCTCCTTTGTAGCGGCGTTTAAAGTCCAGTATATCTTGGTGGAAGCACTCGCCTTGCTCCTCTGAGTATGCTTCCTTGTTCACCTTGAATTTATCAAGATGAGCGTCAAGGATATGGGCTTTCATGGACATCTTGCAGTCCATTTTGCCGTAGTTCTTCACCAGAGTCTCTACCAGTTCCACAGAATTTTCGTCTTTGTGATTGCCCAAGAAGACCCAAACCAATGCGACAAAGCTGCCCCAAGCTTTTTCCCCCTTCCTACTGAGCTTCTTGGGGAATTCTGTGCACTCCAGGATCTTTATCTGTGGTCCAACGAAGACACCAGCTTTGACCTTTGCCTCAGACAGCTTAGGGAAGAAGTCTCGAAGGTACTTGACGGCTGCAGCCTTCTTATCAAGAGCTGTGACAAATTGTTTCATGAGACCCAGTTTTATATGCAATGGTGTGAACAACACCTTCTAGAGGTCCACTAGTAGCTCACACTTGACATTGTGCCTCCCCACAGAGAACTCGGTCCGTTGTGGTTAATGCTTCCTGTTGTCGTGTGCTGCGGTGTCCCTGCTATCCCAAAGGCAAAAATAACAGGGAAACTTAGTAAAGTCTCCTTAGAGACCCATCAGAAATGGCACCACTTTGAAGTCTCCGATAGCCTCCCAGCCATATTAATCATACTTTAAGGTTTCTTGCAAGGTCTTGGAATAACAAACTTCATGACACTCTTTTCCCCTCTATACCATCCTGCAAAAGAGAAAAATAAAATTGTTATTATGAAGAATAAATTTATTTCGTTCACAACTAATGTGTAAAAGATTCATTCAAAATATTTTATATGTGATATTTTTCTATACTATTGGAAATTAAAAAAATAAATTAAAACATATTTAAATTTTAAAAGGTCTAAAATTTGTATAATATAAAATCTTACTATTCAAGCAAGCAAAAATTGTCCGTCATACCTTCTAGAGTTTATTGCAGTGGTCACAGGTAAAATGAGGTGCCCAGGGTTTGTTTTGATCCCTGACAGGCATGCCGAAATATGCCTTGTAGGCTTCACACATTTTAGTAGATGCGGTCACAGAGTACGTTTTCGCTCTTGTCTTGATAAATTGGCCACATACATAGCAGAATGCGTCTGGAGAATGCTTGCAGCTTCATAATGCCATTTCTGGTGAAATCATATAGGTCTGTATGCTCACTTATGCAGCTAGAACTAAATTGAAGTGTTGAGTGGTAAGCCCCTGTATATATATTACTATGGAAAGTTCTTGAAAATTATCGTATGTTCTATAACATCCTAAAAAATTATTGTAAGTTCAACAACATTCCAGAAAGTTCTTGAAAAATTTTGTAAGTTCGAGAACATTCTCTATCAGTTACTCTACCTGAAATGTTCTGAAAAATTGGTAAATTTGAAAATTTCATTACCCAGGTCACAACAGCAAAGTTTGAAGAGAAAAATAGGTATTTTCCATTTACTTTAGGCATAAGCAATTGGGAAATAACACTTTCTGCCCAGGAACAAGAAAAAGTAAAAATTGTGTTACATAGTGTAATTTTGTGAACATACAGATGTTATAATTCGCAATATGTGTAGTATGGGCTCGAATCCTCGAATGCTTACTGTTTGTAAGCATTATTATACATATTTATTTGTTACATTGTAACGCGGCTTTCGGTTTGCGGATTTATTGTTCAGTTAATAATGCTTAAATGATGGTATTGACCGACACGTTGTATGAACAACACTACATATCTATTAAAATACAGATACATCTTCAGTTAACTCCTTAATGGTTTGACGTACAACATTTTTTTATGCTTTATCTAATGTTCGTCAGTGGCTTAGTGGTAAGATCCCAGTTTGTTAACATGTTTATACGTTAGTTAATGTCCACCGGCTGTTCAGCGATGAGATCGTAGTTAACTACCATTTCTGCCACTTATTGGCACAGTGGTATTTCTGCGGACTTTTACCACTAGAAACCGGGTTTCGAAATCCATGGTGTGTAAAACACGTATAGCCCATTTTGTAGATTTGTGCTTAACTTGAAACAAACAAAGAAAGAAAGACTAACATTTCTGTGCTTTAGCTAAAGTCCGTCGGTGATTTAGGGGTGATCTTGAGGAGCTCGCAACGCTAATAATGGGAGTTGGGTTCACCTTAATGGACGCAATAGCAAATAGCCTAGTGAGGAATTCTGCGCAAAAAAACTACCTACGTGTCCTAATTTCAGTAAAAGAAAAACTAAACAGTTAGCAGCCCTTATATTTTCGAAAAGAACTTCCACAATGGAATGTTTAATCAAACACAAGACTTCTGTTTAAAACCTTTCAATCGGAAATACTCCTATGTTTGAGGCTATACAACTTTATTCTATGCTAGTTGTGGCCAAATGCACATGTTTACGTCAGTTGTTGTACGTTTTTATTTTATATTCAGTTCACTTACCTAAATATATATATATTTAAATAATCCCTGTGTTTGTGTCTGTTTTATTATAGCAAAGCCACTCGAGCTATCTGCTGAGTTCACAGAGAGGAGTCAAACACCTGATTTTAGCGGTTTAAGTCCCTAGACTTACCGCTGCACCAGCGTGGAACTTGTAGAATCCCACAAGCTTAGAAAATATTTAATGTTATTTAGCTCTCACTTTTCACGAACACGATTTTGATGTATATATAAGTCTGGTTAATTAACATCTACTCTTGCTATTATGTGTTCTATTTTAAAACCATATAAATCTATCTTTTGACATTAAATTAAAATTAATATTTAATACTTAGTTTAATACCTTTAAGATGCACAGAATAATTGCAAAGCAATTATATTTAAATGAGCCAGAGCACTAGCGAGATTGTTAAAACAATTAGTAATATTTTGCTCGATTTCTTCTTTACTCCAAGAGATTTGGATTAAATTAGATTAGTACGAGTCCAGTTTCTGATATTCTTCATATTAGACCATTTCACTGCTTCATGCTTGCTTTATAATAACGTTACGAGATTTATTTCGAAAATATATGTATATTTATTATGATTAGTAAAAATAGCAAAAAGGAACGTGCTGTTTATATCCGATAAGGTATTTTAGAGATTGCATGCAACCAGACAAATTATTTCAAAGAGCCTTGGTAATACGAGCTATTTTATTTATTTTATTAAATGACTTAAACAGGCCTCAGTAAATGACGGTAAACAAGATACTGAAATACAGTTTATCGTGTTACTTGAACTTCATGAAGACTATTGTTTGCAGAGAAGTAAAATGCCTAGAAATCGATGTTTTTAAGTACCGGTGCATTTCAATAGTAATATCTAGATCAGAACTATTATACAAACACGGAGGTCTTTCCTCAAACAACTTCTATAATATTTATTCTAATGGTGATAGCGAGGAAGACATTTTGCCCTATTATGGATAGGTAAACTTTAACAAGTAATAACAGCAATGTGAGGTTTTGCTTGAAGTTAGTGCACAACTGTAATTTCCCGTTTTCTGTAAACAGATGCCATTAAAATTTATAAAATGTCTAATTAATTGATTTTATCAATGTCTGCCTGCATTATCGTTGCTCTACCTAAAGCGTCAATTCCTGCTTGAATATTACATGAATTGTCGTTGTTCTGACTCAAATCTCAATACATGTCCAAATACTGCCTGTGCTATAGTTATTTCTGCCTCCAGTTTCAATAATTACCTGAATACTGCTTCATGTCGTTATTCTGCCTCCACTTACCCGCTTATAAAACACTTCTGCTTCTGCAAGAGGAACTTTATATTCCTTTTTATGAAGAGGGGAGGACATGTGTCACAGAAGGAAGGTCCATTAAATAAACACGACGTGCTGCTCTAGGATTATGTACTTTTCTTCAACATTGAACATTCGTTCCTAAAGAACTAAGAAACACACAACTACGTTCTTGATATCTAAACAAATGAAACATGTGTTTGTCTAGAGTTGCACGCACCTTACGTTGCTGTTATTTTTTTATTTTACAGAATACCATTGTCACGAAACTAAAATGCTCATGTTAAGCAAAAAGAGAGTGAATAGTTATTCTAGAGCAGGCTTCTTTTCCAATACAACAGCACGCATGTTCCTTGTTTTAAAAAACTTTTATTGTAAAACATGAAAATAAATCGTATCGTTGAAGCTGTTGTGTTTTTTTGTTATTGCTTATAGCGCACTATGTAAACAAATGCACGAACTGCGTAAATAAAATATCGAGAGATATTACAGTCTGGCGATGTTTCAACTTTGCAAAAATATAATTTACCTTGAAAAGTATACAGTGGCACATGCCCAGGCATACTGTAGTTTTAGATATGGCAGAATTATTTCTTGAATAATAAATAAAGTCTCGCAGATTCAACCTAACCAAGACGTCGAACAAAAACCTAGCATTTTCTTAATTGGACGAATCAGCCTATTCATACAACTGAACAAGCGGCACTCTGTTTTTACATTTACGCTTAATATATATTCATACAACTCAAAGCTACATATAAGAAGGACGACATAAACCTATTTTCCATTTATAATAAATAGAATAATTGTTTGCTTACTTATTTCTGTACATTGCCTCCAGAAGGAAAAGCATTTGTGTATGGCATATTAGAACAAATCACACTGAAAGTCATATTGTATGTCTCATTTGATTTGCATATGTTAAAACAACTAAATTTCGTTAGTTGTCTCAGCCATTCTCCATCACCACAAAATCCATTGTTCTATATTCTACCAAAAATGTAAATTTTTAACATTGAAAAATAGCAGTAATTGTGGCACATCAAGTACATGTTTCACAATACAACTGTAAAGGAACATTTACGTAATTTCAAAGCAAGACTTACGTGATAAAAATATCTTTAAAACCTCATCTCAGAATTGTTTTTATTTAGGTTTAATTTGTGCTCTATTCTTCACCATTGGTCTGTAGACCAAAAAAAAAAATCACGTGTGACTGAACGTAACGCTCCTTGTTCCCGTCCTTATTTTCTGAATAAAATGACCCATGACCCCATCCCACAATTCACGTTTCTAATAACAAACTACTGAATGAAGGCTTAGTGGTCTTTCTTAAACTTTTTGGATAGAAATGAGTGTGTTATAGCTACTTTACAACCTGCATCAAACTTTCATTTTAAGAGTTCCATAAACTCAGTTTTAGAAGTGCATAGGTAAAGACCATGGTTGACGGTACTTCTGTTATTCACATCCAGAGATTTAATAACTTTCAGAAAGCACAGTTGATGTAACATGTTGAGGGTGACTTGCCAAGTAGTTCAAGCAAGTAGTTCTTAAACTCCGAAACTGGATCTTTAACTTTCACCTGTACCTTTATTTTGAATGGTGAAGAAAGTAAAGGAAAAACGAATAATAATAACAAATAATTGGTGTTAAAGTGCATAAATAACAAACATATTATTCATGCTCGCATTAATATTGTGGTTTTTGAATTATTTAAATGTTTCCTTAAATACATTTCATCAAATTAATTTACTTTACACCGTAACAGTTGTGGTTCGTGCAATTTGATGACGTATATATCGTCTCAACTACTGCTTTGTTCATCATATCCCAGCTGGCCTGATTAGCCTCGTTGATATTGGTTATGGCAAATATGGTGTGGTTAGCATATCGTTATAAGTCATTCTATGCTTTCACTCATAATTTCTTAGAATCATTTATTCGATTAGTCATTTTGAACAAACATAACAATCCGATAATATTTCAAGTTTTCAAATTTCTTTAAGATCATTGAAAAAACAACTAAGCTAATGCGAAAAATAAGGAAAAAAAGATTTGTGTAAGATTTTAAAAATAAAGAAAAACATTTAATTTGTGTGAGATTTTTAACTGAAGTAAACTTTTGCTAAAACAAATACATGAGATCAATTCTTTACATGTGTTTATTACTGGCAAAATGCCTTATATAATCCCCAGTGAGACAGCGGTAAGTCTTAATATTTACAACGCTAAATTTATAGGTCAATACACCTTGGAGAACACAGAAGAAAGTCCATTGTGGCTTTGCTATAATAAAACATACCTACACCTCATATAACTACCTTACAACAACATTACCTTATTTTAAATGAAAATCCAGTTATAATAAAACGTGGTCCAGCATGAATCAGTTTACTCTGTTTATTGGACATTTTTCTATAAGAAAACACACACCCATCTTTGCACAACGTTGTATAAGTAAATAGAAATGAAGTGGAGTTTGTCACATCCTGGAGGATAGTTATATAAAGTCTTAAGATATTCTAATATAAAATCAGTATTTACATAAAAATAATTAAATTGAGATCAGCTTTATAAAAAATGTCTTAAATTCTACAGTTCAACGCGCAGCTTGCAATATCATTAATAATTGGGGTGATATGTGAGACATAATTTACACATAATGCTTTGAAATACAAAATCTCCTGAACACAGTATTGCAAATATGCACTCTCAGAAAAACTAATTTCTAAACATCTAATGGATTTCCATTAGGAATACAAGTTTTACTAGATAACCTTGTGAGATCTAGTCGTATAGAGTCGTCACTTGTAAGTGATAATAGTTTCGAATACACAGGCTCGTCTATATAACCTTGTAAGCTCTTGTTAATCATTTGGAGCTGACACTTGTAAATGAAAGTGATTTTAATTAACCGAATATTTTGTAAAAAACTTCGCGATACCTTATTATCTCCATTTACACCTTATAAATGACAATAATCTTTACCTACAGAAGTTTACTTGTCTAAATGGTTAAATTAGCAAAGCTTAATATTATTGTAATTTTAGGTGAAATTTTCCACAGCTGGGTCTCAAAATAATAAATACTATTAGGTCGTTGCATATGAAATGTCGGAAGTTTAAAGGAAAATGTCAAACAAGAACATGATTTTATTGTTTAATTTATTTAATCAAAAGTTGCTTTGGACTCAATATACTTCCGCTAACGAGTTGCAAATTTATAAATGCTATCTTTAAAGAATTTGATGTCTTTTGATGTAATGAAGCCTTCGAAGGAACTTTCGTTTGAGGTTTGGTTTGCAAACGTTTTATTTTCCTTTAAAAATGCCCAGATGATTAAAAAGTGACAATCTGTAGGCGAAAGATCTGGTGAATATGGTGAATAAAGTAAGGTTTCCTATTGAAGTTTGTTTAATTTTTGAACAGTAATGCATGAAACATGAAGTCTAACATTGTTATGAAGCAGAATGGATCCACTGTGATTGACCATTGTTGGATGTTTTCATGACATATTTTAATGTATTATTTCAAGTTCACAACAATATTTTTCTGCTGTGATTGTTTCTCCTGGTTTTGAAGAATGAATAATAGATCACATCTGTTAACGACCACCAAACACTGACCATACCTTCTTAGGGTGAAGAG
This sequence comes from Tachypleus tridentatus, assembly GCF_004210375.1. NCBI lineage: Eukaryota > Metazoa > Arthropoda > Merostomata > Xiphosura > Limulidae > Tachypleus > Tachypleus tridentatus. The sequence goes on along the minus strand of NC_134831.1, from coordinate 138,909,395 downwards.
CTAGTTTAGGTGCTTCTTCATTGTCAAACCACTGTCCTCATTGTCGCCGATTGTCGTAACTAATCCATTTTTCATCATAGGTGACAGTTCTATGGAGAAACGGGCGATTTTTGTTGCGAATGAGGAACAAACTTCAACTGGTCTTATTTAACGGTTTTCAGTCAATTCGTGAGGTATCCATTTGTTGAGCTTTTTTACCTTACCACTTGCTTTCAGATGTCGGAAAACTGTTGAATAATAAACATTAAGTTTATAGGTAAGTTCTTCCACGGTTTGGCGGGTATGTGATTCAACCAAGGTCTTCAATTCTTCCTCATCATTGGCTGTCTGCGGATGGCCCCGAGAATCATTTTCAAGGCTTGTGTCACCATAGCGAAATCTCCTATACCAGCGCTTTGCTGTGTGGTCATTAGCTGTGCCATCACCATTTGCATGATTGATATTATGAGCTGCTCTAGCCTTATTGTGACCAAACTTGAACTCATACAATAAAATTACACGAATATCAATTTTATGGTGACAAAAGTAAATATAAATATGGCTTAGATTCTGAAATAAAAAAAAACATAAAGTGAACTTGAAACGAACCAAATGATACACTATATTACTTTGATAAATGCTTCTCTTTCAGCCACTAATAATCGAATTTCAAATTTAAACATGAAAATCGATCATTTCATAAGCAGCAGTTTGATATTACGTAATATTTCAATAACCTGGAACAACTGCACTATGAAAGTATATTTTTATACATTTTTGCGTGGCTTGTGAACAGGACTTAGTTACAAGAATACACTAGGAACGCTGTATACATCGTACATCTGCACGTATCAACTGATGTTTAATAAAAATTAACTGATTTTTCATTTCCGTCCTACCCAGTATTTCAATGGCAAGTGTGTGGGGGAGGCTTTATACATTAAAAACTGTATTTCAATAACCACTGTGAGAATGTCACAGATATCTCATTGCATAGCTTTGTGCTTAAGAATAAAAGAAAAATTTATGCATCTTTAAATTATTGATATTTTATTAGCTGAAGAATCAACACCATACATTGTCTCGCAAAACTTATAATTCTGTCGTCCTAGATACGTGATTTTGACATTTTTCGTGACTTATGCACTTCACTCATTAAAGTATATGCTTTATGAAACAATTCCCATCTAAACTACTGTCAAGTTGAGACATTTTTGCATGACTGTGTTGTTGTAATATAAATCAAATTAAACATTTGTTTATTTCTTCTGATACAGTATTGGCTTTTCTAATCAATGTCCAAAAGTATCTGTGAAATAAATAAAAATTGTTTTTGTTTCTTCTAGCAAGTTACCTCGGGTTATCTGCTGTGACCACCGACGGGAATCGAACCACCTCATTTTAAGGTTATAAATCCCTAGACTTACTGCTGTCCTAGCGGGGAATCTTATGGAAAGGGTCTTTACTTTATGATAACACACACGATTTATGTCGTGTTACTGTAGTACATTTATGTTAAGACAAATAACCATGTGCGTATTTTAATAAATATGTTTGATATATCATCAGTGTAATTATTATTATGTGTAAAAAGTGTTCATATCTTTAAATGCAGTTTCTTTGCACAGCGAACGATGGTAAGAGTTTGTAATTATGATATACTTGATGAAATTAGACAATAAAAATGAATAATATATTAGTTGTGTAACGTTCATATCTTATTTTAATAAGAAAGAGTTTCCAATATCTAATTATAAGAACCAGAATTACAGTAGCTTAAACACTAAGAGTTAACTTACGTCAAACGTACTGTTCCAAATGACAGAAGCAAAGTATTCATTGAGTTGTGATTGTAAAATGTATTTATTTTTATACATCAAATGCAACTGATAACTGAACTTGTGAAATGACCGAGCAGCCACAATCCAAACAAACTGCAATGAGTTAAGTGACTACCATACAGCTGAAAGTGTTGCTATAATGTTTTTCTTTCATTACGTCAGTATTAACAGAAGGAAATTAATTAGCACTATAGTCTGTGATGAACACGAGAAGCTATGAAAGCTATGACCTTTGCTAAATGGCTACCTAAAAACTATGAATAACTTTATCTCCGGTATTGATATTAATAGTAATTATATGATCATATTTACGTCAAAGAAGAGCGAATTATCATAGAAATACCCCCACACATATCTTTAAAAGAGTTAAAATGAAAATGTAATTAAATACTAAAATATTATCTCTACAATAACACATGTATTCCTGCATAAAACTAATATATGTACTCGACTAGTTTGGTGTATGTATTAATGTTCGTGTTTCTGTTCCATCTTCCCATGAACAGAATCGTTCCACAAAGCCGTATGTTTGTAGAGTTGTCGTCATTCAAAAGTTTAATCATTCCACGAAGCTATATCTTCAAAAAATACATTCAGACAGCGGTTAATCTTACATAGGCAAAACACCTGCAAAACTTTGTTTTTAAAAGGCGATTATTAATAATCACACGGATAGATAAGAGAAAAAGTCACACATATATCATGTAAATGTTTGAATGTAACGCATAAACTAAACGTAATGTTAAACACTACAGACGTTCATAACATCGTATTTGTATTTCAAACTTATAACGTATTAAAACTATTTACATCTTCTTGATTTTGAGCTACTAGCCTAGAGAGAAAGTAACCAATCTTACCATTTACCATTCATGCTAATAAAGTGATATTTACTATTCCTTTTATAACGTACTTACAGCTTAAAGTGCAAAGAATATTTTGTGTTACCACGCGTGTTAACCATGATCACCAGTTTCTACGCCAGTGTTGTACTTTTAGAAATATATTGTGTTCTATGACTTTTCTGTTTTGAATAGGAGTAGCTTGTATCTGTTTCTTTTATATTAATGTGTTGTGTAGATACAGTATAGTGTCACTGAACAAATAATATCTGTCTTAATGTAAAGCTTTGTTTCAAAACGACTTTACCGAAACTTTGAACTTCAGTTTTCTGTTATTTTTTTTCTCTTTAGCCACGCTTTACTTGTGTCCACATTACAACTCTGAATATGGCACTTCTGTACAGATTTACCAAACTGAACGACCGCTCGAATACCGGCATTTTCACGTTTATTGTCACACGGTCCGTAGCGCGTGACTTACACCGAGATCCTACTACCAAAGACTTCATCTTTGGGTACCACAGGTGGGCCATAACATTTACACGGTCTGAAAAACTTCTTGGCGTTTTCTTGATTCTTCGCAATCCTTCAATGGGAACTAAGTGTTACACAGACTTTTCTTTCACTCTACTGAACAGAGAACATTTCAGTAAAAACGAGATCGTAGCACAGAAACAGAGCTGTTTCAGCGTGGACCATCCGGCACACGGTACTAACAAATGGATTCCAATGGCAGACCTAAGTACTCGACGATTTACTGATGAAAATGAAGAGTTTCTTATCGAACTCTCTGTGGGTAACGTGAAAACTGTCTTTGAAGGAGAAATAAAGATCCCGCACCACTTAATGGGATCTCATTCAAAGAACAGTAAATTTGAAACAGCTTACTTCATATTTGGTAACTTTGAGTGGAATATCTCTTTCCTTCCCCACGGAAGTCAAAATGATCTGGACAGTGGACCTCGCCCACGGGTTTTTCTTAATCGTCTTACCGGGTTCGAACATCCCTGTCGTGTTCGTTATAGGGTGATTTTGGGAGAAGGTGATCGCATGGTAGACTCCGGTATTCTAGACCAAATATCCGATCTTGCCGGTCGGATCCGCGGGTTTTCCCTCCGATCCCAAGTTACAGACCTAGCACGACGCGGACTGCTCATAGTTCACGTGGAGATGATTTGTGCTAATACAATCAGTGAAGCTAAAGTAGCCACAGTCCGAGACCCCAACACATCCGTAAACTGTTACGATCGTGACAAACAAGGATGGTGCATTGAATCTGACCTGGAAGGAGAGCTCGTGAAACTGAAACTATTCTATTGTGACCTACATCACGTGCCACGCAATCACCTTCGTTACGTATCTTGGAATGCTTATATCATTCGCCAAGACCCATCCACCAGAACAAGAGAAAGTGTTATAGTGCTAAACGTTCCTCATTGGAGCTACTACATCCAGGACGGTGTGGACATGGGAATCGTCATGGAAACGGATATTCCCGTCCGGAAGGTACGTGTCAGTTCTATTGATCTTGTCTTTTCACTAGAATAATTTGCATATCATCTTATATATGTTTTGTATGTTTACTTTATAGAAACATAAAACTTATGGCATTCTATTTGATATTTTAGATCTGGTTATTTAAACCCATTGATTCAAATTATTAGTGCTGTGAAATTAATCGAGTTAGACTCTGCTTGTAATTATATATATTAAACATTTCATTATAACCCAGTAGTTCCTCATTCTTTGATTAATAAATACAATGTTTGTTTATTCGTCTGACCACTGACTTACCTTGGAGGATAAAACATCTTTACAAAAACAGTTAATATTTGGTATCTGGATATTTATTAGCTATTGAGATTCAGAGTAATCGCAATAGGTGTTTCTGAAGAGAGCGTGGAAAATAAAAAACTATTAGATAATAAAGATACTTTTACTTAATATTGTATGTTACGCTTTGATGCCTGGCCACTGTTTGGATGAAAATTCTACATCGATAATATATAACAGTACTTTGACATTTTTACTATACGTTTAGACTGAGATGGTAGATATTGTTAGTGGCCGTAATTATTTTGATTTTAAAATATTATCTTGGTCAAATAAAAAAAAACTATATTCAAGAATTCTTGCGCGTATTAATTTTTATAATATAAAAACCATAAGAGCAATGCGAAATTCGAGGAAAGAATTTGCAAAACATTTTGCTATAATAAATGGAAAAACAAACACACCTCAAAATATCATTTTCTCAAAACATTTGTTATTTTGAATTAAGCACAAAGCTGCACAATTTACTATCTGTGCTCTGCATATTACGGGTATCGAAACCCGGTTTTGAGCGTTGTAAGTCCGCAGATATACCGCTGAGCTACTGGGGGGCTTCTTAAAGCAACTCTCTGTATGAACTAGGAAAAATCTATAAGTTTCTAAAGGAATAAGTTTTCCACATTAGTTAAAGATATATCATAGTACGTTCATACGCGTAACCAAAACCTGACTTGAATCGTTCACTTGAGTGGAAAGAAAAACCTTGAGGAAATTGTTTCGTGTCCATTCTATAATGATTTGATAAATGTGGACATTATTAACACATGTTTCAAACCAGTATATTCGAAAGTCGTAAAATAATATCATGGTAAAATATGTTATGGGAAGTAGGCAATAATCGATCAAATAAGTAATCCACAGATAATAAGTACAATCTTTCGCGACGTGAAAAAAACACGATAAGCTGCTACAAGTAGAACGTCAATGTTTTGAAAACGAAACTGTAAAATTTCATAAGAAGAATAACTTTAAACTGAATAACAGAAGTCCTGAATATGTAACATTCTCATTAGAAATGGAAAAGTTATTTTTTGTTATATATTTTGAGTACGCTGGCTGACCATTTTGTCATGGTTGCTTTAGTGCTATTAAGTTAGAGCAAGAATTTTTCCGAATTTCACAGTCGTATCATCGAGGTTATTTTCTTGTAGCAATTTTTCATGAAAGAAAATTTATCTGACAGGTTGCACAAAAACATTTATCGCAAATCTATCAACCGTGGAAACTGAAAGAGAATACACCTTCCAATAGAAAACCTCCATCTGCTTGTGTTTGACCAAATAGAAATATCATTGGGTAGGCTTGTAAAATGTAAAAGATTTTAGACTTTGTCTCCATCGACAGAGTTCAAGGTTCGAATACTTCCAATCCTATAATGAAAATAACGTTATACAAACTGTAATATACTCGCTTACGAGCGGTCATACAACAACTTAGATCATGTGCAGTGAGAAATAGTACACTTCATGAATGCTTAGAACACAAACTGTAAACAAAGAATTACTGAAAATAATGACATAGTTCAATTAGCCACTTCTTACTACCGTATTTTGTATTAGAAAGGAATAGAAAAAAGTACAAAGGTAAACACACAGGACATTTGGTCATTTTTATTCATTTAGAAGAAACAATATCAGATCTATCCTGTTGGAATGTTGTTTTTAATCCAATTCATCCCAATGTGCTGTATTTTATGAGTGGGATATTTCGAAAGCCGATAACACAATAATCCACTGGCCTCGAATTGTTCGAATTTGATTCAAAGAGCACGACCGTGACTTCATTCATCTTTCTTGACAAGTGTATAGTCCGAAATTAGTTGAAAGGCCATGACAGTTGTTTTACTCATTTTCATTACCAATATAATCATTTGGTTTTAACTCGATTCACCATTATTTGGATTTATATCGGAATATTGCATTAATCATTGGAGTACTTTGATGTTAATCATCCATTAATCGTAAACAGATGAACGAGCTACAGTTGAAAAGTACATTTTTTTGTAATTTGTAAAACCTGTTTCATGACGACTCCGATCTATTACCATGAAGAAAAAAAAGGATTGTGCAAGTTTAACGAAACGCAACAGATCATCTCTACAGATGTAATTTGAATGAAATTCAGTCAATATAATATTTATTTTATTTCAGTTTTTATATTTATCGTGTATTTTTGTGAAAGAAACGAAAACGAACTACTTTGAACTTCGTAGAGGTTCTGAAATAGCTTTGCTTTTGTAAGTCACTCACGAGATTTTACTTATCATACATGAACTAAAAGATACAACGAAATAAGAAACTTGTAAAGTTCTTATTTGAAAGGAATGCTCTATAAGTCGTGCCACACAAGTTCACTTTTATTTTAATATTTTGTGCTTGTTTTTGTAGAATTCTGCACAAAGCTACTCGAGAGATATCTAGGCTAGAAATCCCTAATTTTGAAATGTTAAGCTAGAAGGAAAGCAACCAAACAACACCAACAACTCCAACCGGAAACTTATGGGGTATTTTTACCAACGAATAGTGAATGGGATTGATCGTTGCATGTAACGGCTCTACGACTGCAAGGGAGAGCGTGCACAGTGACGGGTTTAGATCTCGCGACCTGCAGACTGCAAGTAAAGTGCCCAAATCACCGGATTCCGCAAAAAAAATCGAAATGTTTTCGAGAACCTTCTGGTGCTAAAAACACGTCCATAACTGTGCATGCGTGTGTGTGTGTGTTATGATAAATAGACGTTTCATATGGAGTGTGATAAAAGATCCACATACATTCTATTCTGTTATTGATTTCATTCTAATACCTGAGCGCCAAAATTACTAAGTAGATCACGAAAGGTGTAAACGTTCAATGTAATTCTACTCTGCGTATTTGGAAACAACTGAACCATATATTTCTCAAAAAGAATGCAGATCATTATTCTACGACCAATCGGTGCAGAGATGGCGCTTCAATATTGGCTTTTCTACAGCATCAAGTGGAAAAGACAGCGAACTGTGATTTATAGCTGTCCATAACGATCTTGGCTTTAGATATTCACTAAAATAACTGTTCGAATAGAATGTCGCCTTATAAATGTAATAGGTTTCAGCGAGAATTCCTTATAAAAGATATATATATATGTAGGAGTTGCTGCTTATACGTGCACATATGTAAATGTGTGAACTAAATACATTATAAAAGCTTAAACGTCTATTCTACATAATTGAAGCGGTGGTTGGTATTTAAAAATAAATACTACCTTGAGTATTTCAATAGGATGGGATAGGAAAACTCACTTAGAAAAAAGTAAGAAAACCATCTAAATACTCAAGGAGAGAGAAACAAACTATTTTTTTTAACAACAGCTGGACGAATGTTTTCCATTGCGAAATTCAAATGCATCCTTGACGTTGAAGGATTAATTCTTTGAAAATACTGATCTGTGTGTGTTTTTCCTATAACAAAGCGACAGCGGGTTATCTACTGTGCTTACCGAGGGGAATCGAACCCCTGATTTTAATGTGTGAAAACGAAAACTTGCCGTTATCCCACCAGAGGACTGAAAATGTTAGTGAGGAAAATAAAATGTAATTTATGTGGCACGAAATTTTTATATATAATACACTAATATATATTCAATCTGATAACAGAATCAATACACTCGATGACGTAAAATGAATTTAAAAAAAAACTCCAAAATCGAACGATTTCGAAAAGTCAAATATTTTTCTTAAAGGTTTCCCGACGGAACTGTGATGGGTCTATGAACTTACACCATAGAAATTCAAGATTCGATTCCTCGAGGTGTACATTGCAGACAGCCCAAGTTAGCTTTGCTGTAAAATAAATAAGCCAATCTTTTTCACCAGAATAAAAGGTGAAATGTAAGAGAGCTGTTGATGGGAAGGTGCTCGGTTTTTGGCCTTTTATGGAAAGCTATTGTATCTTACTTCAATAATCTAGGCTGTCCCTAATTTAACAGTGTGATGCTAGAGGGAAGGCAGCTTGTCATCACCACCCACCGCAAACCCTTGGGTTACTCTTTTAACAACGAATAGTGCGAATGACCGTCACGTATAACGCTCCTACAGCTAAAAGAACGAGAATGTTTGGTGTGACTGGAATTCGAACCCATGGCCTTCTAATTACGAATTGAGCACTCTTATCACCTGCCATGCCGTGTTATCTGTGAGTTAGTTGTAAGATTACAAGATTACAATAGTGCTGTTCAGAGCTCAGTTCCCGTAGTGTGTAAAGTATAACTTTGCACTAAGAAAACTACAAAATAAGCAAACGTTATAAAATTTACAACGCTTCATTTTATTTCTATACATTGTGATGTTATGACCAATTTGGATGAGAATTGGAACATTACTATGGAAGTTTAACGTTTTTTTTATTTCGCATTTTTGTCTCATTGTGATAAGAATAATTTAGTTCTCAAACTTTGTAAGATAAAATTGCTGTATTTCATTGTATTTGGTGGGTAGATATCGTTAAAGAAACGCCTGTTTCCTGCTCATACATGGGTGGTATTCCGAATGAACGAAATGCCCATGGGCTATCACGATGAACTATCTCTCTACACCCCCATCCTTGGTTATTTCCTTTTCTTAGAAAGAAATCTGACTCACTACACCCTAGAGCCCAGTATTTCACTTTCATCACCGGAGAAGCCAGACAGTCTCAAGCTCGCCCACGAGTGAATCTACAAATATTGTCGAGTCAGAAAACATAAAGCAATTTATTTCGATATTTTCAGATTGTAACTTTTCATACAAGAGACTTAACAACTTTTACAGCTAACATTAAAATGGTGAATAATTATAAAAGTTAAACACTAAAAGTCGCCTACCAATTACTTCTGAAGAAGAAACACCTTTAAAGGTAAAATGCTCCAAGGCATACAAAGTGGTTAGTTGATTTGGTTATTTGTAATTCTGATTTTAATTATGTTATAATATGACGTATACTTTTTCTCCAAGGGGCAGAAGTTGCAACTACGTTTAGGAATTGAAAAGCTGGAGAGTTTCCATCGAATGATTTATTACAGATAAAAATCGTAAAATTCATTTGCGGTAATCTATTGGTTTTCGTTTACGAGCTCTGTGGGGATATATCCCGGTAGTATACATATGGAGTCAACATGTTCTTCAGATAGCAATGAGTTGAGGGTACTATAATTAATTATCTTACCGTTTAGATAGGTTACATTTTATTATTTTATCATATTTGATAATTTTCTCGATGTAAGTTAACGTAAAGGAGGTCACAGGTTCAAATCCCCGTCACATCAAACATGCTTGCCCTTTCAACCGTGGAGGTGTAATAATGTGACTGTCAATCCCACTATTTGTTGTTAAAAGAGTAGCCCAAGGGTTAGCACTGGGTGGTGCTAACTAGCTGCCTTTCCTCTAGTCTTACACTGCTATATTATGGATGGCTAGCGCAGTTAGTCTTTGTGTAGCTCTGCGCGAAATTAAAAATCAAACTAACATTATACGAATCATCAATTGCTTCACAACCACAGTCAATATAAAGTGGCAGTGAAATGCAAAGTATCAGATATATATTTTCACATTCATTGATGTTTTACAAATAGTCTGATGCCGCTAAATAATGGTCGTTTTAAGGTAGAGTGCGTAACAGCCCTTTCTGAAACTAAATATTTATACACTCAGATCGTAAACAAATTTCCATAGCTAGGATTTAGAATTTCCAAGATGAAGGTATTAACTGTATTTAATGACATTTGTAAAAACAAAAAAAAAATTGAGGAATGAGGATCATCTTTGGACCACTATACTATCAAGAAAAAGACCTGCAATAAGTCATATCCCATCCGTTGTAAGCAAAATGTGGACGTCTTGTGACAGTTGAGAATCCACTGACACAAAATTCAATGAAGAAATCTTTCCCAGATAGAGACCATTCGTGATTTCATTGCGTAATGTTGCTTGATACAAGTGGAAAATTTTTCCATTGAGGTTTGCGATGTTCAAAAGGGAATGTCTTGGGAGCATCCTATGTAAAATAAACGAGTATGCGCGCTATTCCACAAGAAGACATGCAAGTCAAGTTCTTCTGTATCTTTATGCGATTGGACTATTAATACGGGTGCTAGGAAACCTTTTTTTTTTTTAACTTAGTACCTTTACGACGAAGCCTGTTGCGATTGAAATTATGCTGCAGGGCTATCGTCAAGATGCATGACCGCCATACAGAACTTGAGAGGAAGTGGCGAAATGGATTGAAATAATGTGGTGGTGGTGAATCTCAACTTCGGTTTACTACAACGTATTCAACATCTGTATTCATAACATTTGGGGAAGTCAAAATGCTAACAGGTGGGCAAAACTTCTCAGCATAGAGATTTTGTGGTGCAAGTCGACTTTCAAGTATATAATTATGCTTGATGTAAAAACAAATCTCCGAAATTGATAATAATCATGCGAAAATGTGAGATAATATCTGAGAAGCAATAAATGTAAATGAAGTTGAACTAAAATCACGATGCAAATTTCATTTTTTTTATTTATTCAATCTCTTTCATGGTTAAAGGAACCTTTGTTTCCAGGAATTCTTTCTTTGGAGTGGCATTTATTCTGAAGACTACCACACAATGCATCCATGAAGTTCTTACCTATTTGTGACAGATTTATTTTGGACCTAGTTTAATCTTTTCTCACTTTCACAAATTTTTCCTTGAATTAGTAAAAATTGCCTGGGAGCTATTAAGCAAATCCATAAAAGTTCGCTCGGTTGCGATAACTTTAAGTTTAGTTTGTTTAATCGTTTCCTTTACAGATAGCACGTGACTAGAATCGTTTAGTGACGAGAATAAACTTCTCGAAGACCCCAGCCAATAGTAAAGGGCGTTTTATTGAGTTCACTCTGTTGAAGAACATTTTAATCAGATAACAGGTTTTTTCTAGCAGTATATTTATTTTGTTTTATAAAACACCACATTTCTGAAGAAAGTATGCTGCTGGGTGCTGCTAAATTTAACAAGCAAGGGTCAGAGTTTTGTTCGAACTTCTTTCTGTATGTTTCTCAACATTCCTCTTATTTCAACAAGAAAAATAGACTCTGAAAATGTGTTGAACAGAGTTATCTTAGTCTTCATGTTTAAATAAGGCATTGATCGCAAGAACGCACATTGTATGCTGTATACCATATATTCCTGACATCAGCAAACAAATAACCAACATTTGGCAAAAATTAGTAACAAAATATGACATTCCAGTTAATACCAAATTTATTCAAAAACCAGGCACAAAACTGAGGTCTATACTATGTAAAAACTACACTGACAAACACCACACCAACATTATTTATAAAATACAATGTGATAACTGCCACGACTTCTATATTGAAGAAACAAGTAGAAAAATGGAAACCAGATTCAAAGAACATAAAAAAGTCACCTTCACACGTTTTCGAACACTGCAAATCAAATAAACACAACATAACCATAAAAAACACTCAAATACTAAATAAAGAAACAAACATAAACAAATGCAAAATTAAAGAAGCCTTACTTATACAACAACTTAAACCCAAAATAAACCAATATAAAGGAACGCCTTTATACCTATATTAATATAATAAAATAAATAAAATTATATATTCAAACATCTAATACCGCTCTCTACATTCCGACACTCAGTTACACAACCCTTTCAAACATGTGGTCAGCTTCCGGTCAGTTACCTCTTTCTTTGTGAACCTGACGATGACCGAAGAAGGTCGAAACGTTGTTCGCTTTTCTATGTAAAATATTTTCTCAACCCAAACGAGCCGTATTTACACATATATATTAACGCACATTGATAGATGAGCGACAAGCTAATAATGCTAAGAATCGGGTTTTTATACTAGAGGTAGACGTAGCATAGAAAGCCTATCGTGTAGCTTCGTGTTTAACAATAAACAATATTCCAAATATGTCAATCAATTATTAATGGACCCCTACAGGGATAATTTATAACGATAAATCTTACTTCACTGAATGTTTGTTTTAATAAATTTCATTACTTCTTTTTCAAACACCTAGGCAGTTGAAGTATGAAATAAAAACAAAAATTTTGGAATATATTTCTATGGTTATTTTGCTCAAAACTCTCTTTCAAATAATAACTTTAATGGTGTAGAACTCTTAATACTGTAGACGAAAGATAATAGCTCGTATATTAAGTAAGGTCACCGAAAACAACGGTTAAGGTGAACGTACTGTTAGTGAAGTCCTTATTTGTGCAGTAGTCATGCTTTTAGTGGCTTCCTTCCGTCTTAACAATATATCTGTATTAAAATCAACCTTCTTCGCCGAACAGTCATGTCAAAGTTGTCTAAGCCCTCTTATGTAGCTTTATATAAACCAGCTAATGTTTCAGGTCTATGACATCACAATACACTGCTTGCTTGAACTGACCAAAACAACAAAAATCCATCGAAGCTACATCGATGGACTTGACAGGTACGTAATCGTAAGGAATTACTTTCTCTTCAGTTTATTGGACCGTAGTTCCCATGAAAACAACACCTGCTTTCGAGATCTGTCTTCTAAGCCTTCGACGTCTTGAAGTCATTTTTTAATTACTGTGCTAGTGATGTCAGGAGATATATTCAATTTTATCACAATGTTTTTTTTTAATAACTGTAATATCTTTCGTATCCATAGCTTGAACTTACACGTAGTGGTGTTTATTTTGATTATGTGTAGTTAGTTTTTCGTTTCCATGGAGAACACTGAAACTTCGAAATGTTGTATCCTTTCATTTTACAACATTTAACAATCTCATGCTATGAATATATCTCTTTGTGAAAAACCGACTCAAAGATCTTCATCTACCGAGCACGTTTTCGAGGCGTTTTTTTTTTCCTATTAGTGTATAGGATTTGTGATATTTCGTGTAGGATTAGTGTATATTTTATATGTGGAACACACACATGTGATTGTCTGGATTGTTTGAGGGCTATCTGCGCTAGCCGTCCCTAATTTAGCAGTGTAAGACTAGAGGGAAGGCATCTGATCATCCCCACCCACCGCCAACTCTTGGGCTACTCTTTTACCAACGAATAGTAGGATTGACCATGACATTATAACGCCCCAAGACTGAAAGGGTAAACATTTTTGGTGTGACGGGAATTCGAACCCGCGGAATACGAGTTGAGTGTCTTAACCACCTGACCATGCCACGCCCACTGATTGTGTGTCCACTGTCTTAATAAATAAAGAAGCTCTAAAACCAAAATGTTTTTGCTATTGTTTGCATGCTATTTTTCATTGTTTGCAACAAGGAACATAACAAAAATTAATACTGTAATAAAGTAATACTGTTTTAAATGTGTTTTGTACTGATACGTTTTTATTTTTATGATAATTATGTTTTAATAAAAACACATGCATATATAGATATATACACTGTTGAATTTAGTTCAGTCAGTCGTTCTTAGATAATAAATATACATGTAGGTTCATTTATTTTCCAGTTTTTATCTTTCATCTAAACGTGAAAATATTCAAATAAAGTAGATCACACTCTGGTTTTAACTTTATACTTCTGGTTCAAAGTACCAGTACAAGCAGTAAACAGTAAACAGGAAACATGCTTTTTCTTTCATTATTTTTTTACCTCTACGTTTACAGCTCATTTTCTTCAGAATAAAACTAATTTATCCGACATAATGTTTGTGGACATTTTCTTATAACAAAGCCATATCGGGCTATCTGTTGAGTCCACCGAAGGGAATCAAACCCCTGATTTTAGACTTATCGCTGTACCAGCGGGGAACGTTCGACATAATAGTAACAAGACATTTTCCGTCATCTTGGTGTTCATAAGCTATTTGATTTTTTTCTGTTATCTTTGGTACGTTTTCTCAAGGCCTGATGGTATTGTTACGTCACCTAAAAATTTATTTTTACTTTTTCATTGTAAAATATATCGAATTTTTGAACTTAATCTTTTAATGGACGATTTAATCACGGCTATACGAGAATTTTAGAAAGTAGATTATTAGACAGTTAAAAGCACGTAAGGTAAACTCTTACCGTCCTTTCAAGCCATAATTCATTATTATCCTAGCGTGCATTTCCTAATTTATTCTTGGAAATTTATTGAGCTTGTAGTGATACAATTAAGTTTGTTAAAAATATCGAAAGTAAAACTATACATTACAAGCATATATACAAATATATACAATAAGAACTAAACAGATTCATCAAGCCTACAACTCTCTTATTTGTAGAGAACATTGTTCAAAATACACTGCTCTTTTCAGTCCCACATCCACTTGTCAGACAGAATGCAAAGTAATGAGGATTTAATATAATAACAGAAGCTTAGATATCTCTCTCTAGTCTGTAGTTAACTCTCTTTAAGGGGCATAATGTTTTGAAAATCTGTTTTTTAAATTCTCATCTTATTAATAATGGAACAGAATTGCCTTCGCTTTCATTAGCTATTTCTGAGCCGTCTATTAAATTATATAACAATCTAGTCCTCAAAACACCATATTTAGTTCACATGTAAGAACACCAAATAAAAGCAAACTATCCGAAAATATATATTTACACTTGTTTTTCGTACTTTGTATTTGCTTTTCTTATATATGTATTTTTCCTATTGAAATTACATTTCCTGTTATAACGTTGTTTAGATATGATCTGTGCCTCTGTTTCATCAAACTTAATTTCATACCATCATACTGGTTTTTCTTTACCTTTTTCGTTGCTTTTTGCTAAGGACCAGTAAAACATGTATTCTACGTGTATTGGTCATGTTTACATTGTATCATCCTTGATTTTTATTAGTTGTTTTAAACGTTTACTCAAGTCACTTAATTCTATATAAGAAATTCTTAATTTCATGTTTATTAAAGACATCTCTTACCTACTTTATTTTAGCGCCAACATACATAAATTGTTAATGAAAGCTGTAAAGAAACCGATGCCTGTATAACCTGGCCGTTCAAAAAGTTTATTGTAATTTCACCTTTTTTCTGTTGTTAAAAGATAAAGTTATTTTGATAACATAACACAATTTTCAGGGACAATCAGGGACCTACTGGTCCATGTCTAAGTGTTATGAATATACAATATCTTATAATCTTTCATCTGTGTTACTCTCGGTATTTAAGTTTTAAGTATCTATTATCTAAGATTGACTTAATTACTGCTTAACTAAACCACATGTTAAGTAGTCATTTTCAAAATATTTGGTTTTAAAAAAGTAGCTGTAATATTCTCATCTCATTTTTAGCATCAAATCTCATTGCTTTTTTCATTTTTCTTAGTGTGTTTATTTCTTCTCATCTCATTTTTTAGCATCAAATCTCATTGCGTTACAGCGCTCGACTCATAATCTAAGAGTTGCGGAATTGATCCCTGTCACACCAAACATACTCGCCCTTTCAGCCGTTGGGGAGTTATAAAGTTACGGTCAATCCTATTATTAGTTGGTAAAAGAGTATCCCAAATGTTGGCGGTGGATGGTGATGACTAGCTACCTTCCTTCTAGTTTTACACTGCTAAATTAGGGACGGCTAGCGTGGATAGCTCTCGGGTAGCTATGCCGAAAATTTAAAAAAAAAACAACGTTTTTTACCATTACATGATCCTCCCATACTTTTTATTTAGTGCGTGAAATAAACAAGCTGACACCTCGATAAAACATGAAAGCTTCAAGGAAAAGGAGAAAAAAAATAACATATTCAAAGCTGGATTTAATATTCATTTACTAAACGATTTTTTTGTCTATTTTATTCTAGAAACTTCTCTTTGTAGACGATAATTTGTATGTTTTCATTTTTCATACCTTTTGTTTTGTATACTTTATGCCATATATTAAGTTTTCTTAACTTGTTTTTTACGATTTAAGCATTGAATTAAAGATATCATACGAAAAAACTAATAGAGAAACCGGTATCATATTGTTCGTGTATAAAAAGTAAAAGTTTCCAAACTGAAGACAGTAAATAATGTTTAAATACTTTACTTCATTCACTCATGTCTCGTAGAAAGTGGTCATACAATAACACTTTAGTGTTTTGCATTCTGTCTGTGTTTATGATAACGTATTCATTACTCTTACAGAACTCTCTGATAGTTTCTTGGTAAATATGCATCCATTTTGAACGTACATACATCTCCGTTTAGTAATAGGGCGTAGAGCAACCCTCTGGCAAAGCTCTTTGGGCTTTACTCGTAAGCCGAGTCCGAATGCGTCCCACAACGCAAAATATTATCTGAACAATGAGTGGTGTATGTGCGTTATCAGAGCCACAAACAATCCCTTGGCGTAAATGGTGGTTGTTATAGTGCTGCTGACTGGTTGTTTTCCCTCTTGTCACTATTTCAAAATCAAGGATTCCAGTAGATATAGCCCTAGTAGCTATGCCATAAATGCAAACACGTACCATTTGATAACATGTATGAAAACTTTGGGTTTCTTAAATGTCCGAATTATTTTGGGTATTGAGGATAAAATACTATAGAGTTAATACGTAGTATTGTTTGTTTGTTTGTTTGTTTTGGAATTTCGCACAAAGCTACTCGAGGGCTATCTGTGCTAGCCGTCCCTAATTTAGCAGTGTAAGACTAGAGGGAAGACAGTTAGTCATCACCACCCACCGCCAACTCTTGGGCTACTCTTTTACCAACGAATAGTGGAATTGACCGTCACATTATACATCCCCACGGCTGGGAGGGCGATCATGTTTAGCGCGACGCGGGCGCGAACCCGTGACCCTCGGATTACGAGTCGCACGCCTTACGCGCTTGGCCATGCCAGGCCTTAATACGTAGTAATCTTCCCCATTCTTCCTGGAACAACTTCAACATTCATGTGAGTAATGCTTGTCGTCTCGTCTCTGATATCACTTTAAAATATAAAACCAATTTTCCATCGGGTTCATGTCTGGGTTTCGGTACAGCCTTGCCATCAGTTGAATGTTTCTCGCCGCTTTCATACTTCCATACGCTCCAGTTACGTCCCGTTATTACTTTCAGTTATTAATCTGCTAGAAAATAAACCCTTAACCAGTTTGATGTATTCCTCTTGGTGTATTACGATTAAATGGTAAATCGTCTTCCTGATGCTCTTGTTTACTTTTACGATATTTCCAACAATTGCAGTAGATAAATAACCTCAGGTTACTATAGAACCTCTTCCATACTTCATCAAGCCAACTGCCTCTTCTAGTTTGCGATTCTCGCTCTTTGCTCCTACTGATGAACATACAGCAAGAATTTTTGAACAACTCAATTTTGGTCTCGTAAGTAAACAACTCCACTTCCAAGAAGCATCATAATTTCTAGGGACATAAGCAAATTGTAGCCTATTCTTGATTATTATGCAACTTATGAGAAGCCTTTTGGGTGTGACTTTCTCAATAAATTCTCTACATTAGGTTTTCTTGTGTTGTCGGACACGTTAAGACAATTAAACTTTTAGTCCACTTCTGTAAATGGTTCAGAAACAAATATGGCAACCCTGAACATCTTTGTTAAGGTACTTCCGTGGCGGATTGTTCCAATATCTTTGATCTTCCATTCCACCTTTTTGACTTCTATCTGCCAGTTTTTGGACACAGCTGGTTGTTTGTTGCATAGCTCATAATGAAATGTGTTAGTTCCGAGAAATAACTGTGTAAATAATTTTCCTGTATAACACTAATAGTCTGAAACCACATTTCACATTAAAGTTTCACAATCTTCGTGCAAAATTTCACCTCGTTCTCAAAATCCTCTTACTTTAGGATAATACATTTTACATTTTATAAATATTCACGAAAATCTTGTTAGAATTCTTACCTATAGAAAAGCTTCTATTAAACGTGAAAATGTTTGGTTTGGTTTGTTTTGAATTTCGCGCAAAGTTACACGAGAGCTATCTGCGCTTACCGTCCTTAACTTAGCAATGTAAGACTAGAGGGAAGGCAGCTAGTCACCACCACCCACCGCCAACTCTTGGGCTACTTTTTACTAACGAATAGTGGGATTGACCGTAACATTATAACGCCCCTACGATTGAAAGGGCGAGCATGTTTGGTGGGGCGGAGATTCGAAACCGCGACCCTCAGATTACGAGTCGAACGCCTTAACCACCTGGCCATGCCGGGCCCAAACTTAGAAAAGATTGCAAATGGTATACTATTTATGCTTTGACGTCGTGAATCTGATGGAGATATAAAACGTGAGTATTAGCAACACCATGTTTTAATCTGTCTCACCCATAGAAAGCTGTATTTGTATATTTAATCTGTCAGAGCAAATTGTATTTTATTGCGAACTACAAATATAATCACCCATTATGAGTCGTATATTAGTTTTATACGGACATATTACGTAGGTGTCCTGACTTTTTCGAGAGTTGTGTATGTGATGTGTAATGATTATATAATAAAGTATGTTATACTGTATTTGAAAATCACGATAAACATTGAAACATAACTTATGAAGAACTAATGCGTTTATACCATTAAGTAAATGTCTAGAAATTAGAAATCATATTTTACATTTATAATTTGTAATTCCACATAAAATAACATATGATTTTTCTGAAATTTATTCGTTTAGAAAATTGGATAATATGAGAAGTATACCCACTAACAACGCTAAAATCTATAATTCGATTCCCCACAGCTGATAAAGAACAGGCAGATAGCCCATTGTGTAGCTTAACGCTACAAAAACAATGACGACTTAAGAAGCTATTTGACCCGGCCTGACTAGGTAGTTAGGGCGCTAGACTTGTAATCTGAGAGCCGCAGTTTCGAATCCCCGTTACACCGAACATGCTTGCGTGGGAGCGTTATAAAGTAATCCCACTATTCGTTGGTAAAAGAGTTGGCGGTGAGTGGTAATGACTAGCTGCATTCCTTCTAGTCTTCCGCTCCTAAATTTGGATATGGCTAGTGCAAATATTTTTTGTGTAGCTTTGAGCGAAATTCAACAAATACCGAAGCATAAGCTATTTAATCAAGCTTTATCATCACACCATGTGACCTAAAATTTCACAATTCCCTGGATACTAAATCATTAGCAAACAAAGTCCTACAAGTAATGTTTATGTGTAGTGATGCAAATGAGTTGTTTCTCTGCACAGTAATAAAATGCATCCTAAGGTGCTAGGGAATTAACATGTGATATGTGGCAATATAAAGTTTAACTGATTACATATCATAAGCAGCCTGCTTAAACTAAATATATCTTCGTTCGTACCTATAGTTTGACTGTATATTTTTGACACTTTTATATATATATATATCTTTTTTCTCATACGTAATATTGTGAATAATCGTATTGATACCTAGTTCTTATTGATAGATACTGATTAGAATTTCCATATACATCTGTAAAAAGTAATATATTTATTTCCATACATAAAAATAACATATTACACGAGATATCAGATGACTAGTGTTAATACACAGACGATATTATATCAATGTTATTCTGCAAGACATCACGTAAGAGCAAGAATATTTCCAATTTTCAGAGGTGCATACTATTATTTATCAGTCATGTACGACCGACCTCATTATTTATTGTTATATTGGTCAGTAATTAAAGGAATATTTATAAGCTTTACTTCCACCTTCATGGACAAGTGTCCTTCCAAGGAAACACACAAACCGTTAAGCTCACACGTGCCCGTGATGGTTTTAAAGCACGTGACACTGGCTTCATTTATTTTTTTTGTTTTTTCACCGTCACAGTTGTCTAACATTTACTGGTTGTCATCTTTAGAATAAACTTAAATATTGTTTCATCACTGCATTAATCTTTGAACAATTTGGATATACTTCGTTTCTCGACGAATAGTCTACGACTGAATAAAAAAAAATTTCAAAATCCTGTATAAATCTACAATGTCTATTTTAGGTTTTATTATAGGGAAAAACAATAAATCTAACATTATATTGGAGTCGTAGTGAAGTGGTCACTCAATGTAAGCAATATTACATTAAACTATAATTGTATATACGTTTCTTTTTTGTTGTTTTGTTTGTTTGTTTTTTAATTTCGCACAAAGCTACTCGAGGGCTATCTGTGCTAGCCGTCCCTAATTTAGCAGTGTAAGACTAGAGGGAAGGCAGCTAGTCATCACCACCCACCGCCAACTCTTGGGCTACTCTTTTACCAACGAATAGTGGGATTGACCGTCACATTATAACGCCCCCATGGCTGAAATGGTGAGCATGTTTGGTGTGACGGGGATTTGACTGAAGTAAAGAAATACATATGAGATTCTGTTTAATCAGACGGTATAGACGTACAAAGTTTACAATCAAGGAAAATGTTAACGGTTTCCTTTTGTTATTTAACATATTGATACCTTTACAAGAGAAGTTTATGTAACCTAATTTAGTTAGAGGATCATATTGAAGTGCTCGTGCAAAAGAGACGTGTTTCCCCATAACAAGCCACTACGATGTGCTAGTTCTACGTTTCTAAACTTTGTTTCCTGCATACCTCTTTGATAAACAAATATTAAGTAGCGTTATATCATGAATATTGATTTACAGAGCTCCTGGTTGTATTAAACTGAATAAATTGCCTGCTAACAACGAACGTAAAAGCGTGATTAGAATGAACGTAGACTATTTTTGTTCGTACTTTTAACTTTCATTAAAGTGACAAAAGGAACGAAGATACTATAGTGCCATTAAAACTTTGTGGTATAGAGTTTTTAATTAACAATATTTTGATAACAACATAAATTATTAGTTACTTTATCTCTACCACAACAGTTTCAAGTGTTTCAAGCCACAATCGATTATTATTTTGCCTACATACTACACAATAATATGAAACAACTAGATATAACCGAGCTTTCAGGATGTACGTTCATATGAACTATATATACTGTAGAATCATTAGATTTAAACGTGTTAGATACTGTTATATTTTTACCTAACTGGAATACGAATGGCTACGTAACATCATACTTCAGCCTAACTTAACTCAGACTATTATGATGGCATTTAAATTACAGTTTATCTTTACCATATTTAGACTGATATGATGATATCATTTATCACGTATAGCTCTTCTGACCTCCATTTAAACTGGTATAATATTGTTAAAGTTGTACTTAGGCTAGCCTTGTATATCCTTTCAGTTGTACCTAATTGTAAATAGATGTTAATTCATTCTATAACCTCATATAGTAGCTTCGTTCAACAGGATTTATACTTGCTAACTCTGACAAAATTATTTTAATACATATAATATTTAATTATATATGGTTGAACTCACATAGGTTTTGATTTTTAATAACTACTTTATTATTAATAAAAAAATCTTCATTAATGTTAGTTGTTTTCCACAGCAAATTCGAATAAAATATTTATACTAATTAGTTACCTTGAATTCATCTACCTATAAATGATTATTATGCAAGGGTATTTATTTTACAGTTCAATATGTGTAATATTGGTATATAATTATAACTATGGTACACGTAATGTAATAACAAATATAAGGGAATATTATCCTAGAATTATGGAATAATTTTTCTTTAAAAATTTCACTTAAGAGATCGTACATTTTTACTTACTACCAGAGACTTCTTTAAACATTCCCATAAGCCATATCTGAATTACCAACGCTAACGATGTAGCACTGATTTTATTTTTAAATAAAGCATCTCACCAAAATCATTTCATTTTTGTGTATTAGGCGCGTAGAAGTGAAGACACTAGAATATTTAATTAAATTAATGGGATATGTAAATATGAAACTATTGAACTCTCTCTAATTATTACCTAGTATAAAACTTTAATGATTCAGACAGAAAGAAACTGCAAACTGCCAGGTGTTAAAAACTCCGTTCGAAGAAAGCGCAGGAATATAAGTTTTCCTTTTTACATCCCGTGAAGCTCATATTATGTAACACGTTTCTCAAACCGTGTAATTGCTTTGATTAGATCATTCATACTAAACATGGGGAGCGCTACGTACTGAAAATAATACAAATGTGATTGGAGGCTAATGACAATGAAACTTCATTCAAAACTGAATGCGCTTCGAATAAGGAATTAGTCTTGGAAATCCTTGTGGATTTTGTTCTTTATAAGAAATAACTCTTTAAAGGTCATTAAAATGCATTGTTGGAACCCCAGTTTCATACAGCTACAAATTGTTAAATGTTCAGAAACCCCACACGTACACAGAAGAAACAACAAGAGCTCTGGTTTCATTGATTAGTTGCAAATTACGCCAAGAACATTATCACATCGAAGGATGGAAACTTGGCCTTCGCCGTGTTGATAGCAAAACAATAGTGCAGCCGTTTGCTGAAAACATATGACACATTCTCAGAGTAGTATTAGCTTAACAAACGTAACAAAGTGGGCGACTTTATCACTTTCGTAATACAAAACAAGAACAAGTTCGCAGAAATACAATAAATTGCGAGAAAAATTAACAGTACTTTACAAGAAAGATCTGTGTAATATGTAGTTAAAGGGATAACGTAAGTAATCCATTTAACGTATGTCTTTAGTGAGATCTCATCACTTAGGAAAAACCATAGAAGAGAATTAACCAAGACAAAACTTTAACATTCATGTAATAAACATTCTTTAAACTTTGAATTAATTTGTACAGTTATGATTCGTTTGTAAGTACTTATCCACTCTTAATTTTGACCTAGCGAGATTTGAATATCAGATCTGACCAATGATAGGAAGCAGCTGAAAGAAATATGTCTTAGCGCTATTTTCAGCACAAAGTTTCTATGGAACTGAAATGACTTTTGTGATGAAGATAAAATGCTCCGGGTATTTAATAATTCGTTTTAATACATCACTCTGTATTGAAGTTTGTTTGTTTATTGTTAAACACAAAGCTACAGAATGGGCTATCTGTGTTCTGTTCACCGCTGATATCGAACTCCGATATTAAAAGTGATGAATCCCCAGACTTATCGTTGAGCTACCGTAAGTCTTGTGATCTGGATCGGAGTCTACGAGATACCAAATAAAATAGGAGTAAAATTCACAAAAGTATTTCATACATAATCAGATATTTCAAGCTAGTCACTTTTTATAGCGTCTTAGCGTATCTAGTTTTAACAACACTTAAAAAAACATCTGTGACAGATGTTGGTTGATTTACAGGTTTAACATATACTGCTATAAAACATTTTGTGTGTATTATTATATTATGTAGAATCATTTGGTGTTGTGTAAACCTTAACAGATGAGATTAATCGAAATATAAACTATTAAATATTCTTACATGTGACAAAAATTTATACTGAAATGCCCCTCTTGTGTTATCTAGTGTTGTTTCTTAATTATGTTGTATAAAATGTTCACACTAAAAATAATATAATTCTCAGCCGTTGTTTTTTTTTTCTATAGTCTTACACTACTTTCTTAGAGTGAACTATAATTTTATATTATTTTACGAATCTAGTGAAACAGCTTTAAAGGTGTATTATCCGGTACGGGTTGTTTTGGAATGAACGTTTTAAATAATAAAATCTAAACAACAAAGCCAAAAAACGAAAAATACCATTCTTGTTAGCTGTTTCTTCCAAATCAAAAACATCCAAGATTTCTCTCTTATACACACTCAAATCAGCTTACGTAGGATTCATACGCTTGATTTCTTGATTTAGAAATACACTGATTAACGTCGCGGTGATTGACTTAGAAGCTTAGATCATTCACGTTATGTACGTGTTTAGCTTGAATATTTTGAATCTAAGATTGATGACAGCTTACAACCGGATCTTGAACTTAGCGTTTTGAGTAAGTGTGCTGTTTGACTTAAGAATCGAGCAGCATTAACTAGCATGCCTTGATCTGATGACTAAATCGGAATGGACGGTAACTGCCTGTTGTAAAAAAAAAAAAAAAAAAAAAAAACAAGTATAGAGAAAGAAGTTTCGAAAGTCTTCCGCCTTGAGATGGAAGACGAAAAGTGGAAAACTTTCCAAGTGTCGTCCTCTACACATGTCTTTGTTTCGTTTGTTTGTTTTTTAGAACAGATGGTTTCCGTCCATTCTAGTTTACTGGTAACGTACACTGCGTAAACTACCTATCAAAGTTAAACTGATCTGCGAAGCCTTTTATTGCAGGTCCAAACTCTAAGAGATCAAAACTCTCGTTCCATCAATAAATATGTTGACATCCATATGTTAATCTCCTCTGTTGTATTAAAGTTCTTTGGTTAGTCAGCGGTAAGTTAACAATTCACACTGCTAAAATATGATGTTCGATTCTTGCCGGTGGACAGAGTGCGCATAGACTTTTAGGTAACTTTGTGCTAGAACAAAGACCCCAACTGTCATATAACTGCTAACATCTAACCCTCTTTGTTTCCCACCATACTTCAAACAACAACTTAATATGTGCTAAATGGTTTTCTTTTTCAACACGTATATTAAAGTTCTTATCGAAATCTTGGCCCGGCATGGCCAGGTGGGCTAAGGCGTGCAACCCGTAATCTAAGGGTCGCAGCTTCGCATCCCCGTCGTACCAAACGTGCTCGTCTTTTCAGCCGTGGGGGCATTATAATGTGACGGTCAATCCCATTATAGGTTGGTAAATGAGCAGCCCAAGAGTTGGCGATGGGTGGTGATGACTAGCTGCCTTCCCTCTAGTCTTACATACACTGCTAAATTAGGGACGGCTAGCGCAGATAACCCTCGAGTAGCTTTGCGCGAAATTAAAAAACAAACAAACTTATCGGAACCTATTGTATGAAATCATTGAATCTAGATTGGATTTGAATTTTTATATAACTAATTTCAATATATCAACATAACTTCTTATACACAATTTATTGATGACGTACATTAGGCTTAGATGAATTATTGCAGACTCTTTTAACAAATTATTGATGTACTTCTTATTTAAAATTGAGGAATAAATCTCCCGCTGGGAGAGTAGAAAGTCTTCGGATTTACAACTTTAAAACCAGGGGTTCGTTTCCCCTCCGTGGACACAGCAGATAGCCTCATTTGGCTTTGCTATAAGAAAAACATACCCTCACACAAGAAATAAGATTTAAATATTTTCGTACAAGTGTATATATTGAAAACATCTTATTTGTGTTTGAGCATACGTCGTAACCCGTATTATGTCGGTTTTTCGTTTCCTGAAAATTAATTTAGAAAGTACTTGCTTATTTGTTACCAATTAAATGGATATTTCCATGTTTATTTTTTCCATTTCAAAGCTTCGCTCAAACATCTTTGTCTCTCTGTTTAACTTTGCTTATGTGGACTGGTTCCAACATTCTTCACTATGATGAAACTCGTTGAGACTGGAATTTAGTTTTATAAGAATAAAAAGTCACATGTAATTTAATGGTAATTTTGTTTTTATAGCATGATCATAATTACTCTAAGGACAACGTTCAACTCATATCCTGTTTTTCTTAGAAAGAAACTTATTTTCTTTAACGTGAAGATATATCTGATTCAACGTGGAAATGTTTTTTCTTACTGCACATGTTCACCTTAGTAGTTTAACCTGTAGCCAAAATACGAAAAAAAAATGCAAAAATATCACATTTTATTAATAACTCTATAATTTCCAAGATTACAAAGATGATTCCAGACATTTTATCTGAGTGCCATATATTGTTGTAATGACTTCTTAAGCTGCCTTACCGGATGGGTTAACGGTAAGTTTATGGACTTATAATGGTAAAATCAGGGGTTAAACTTCCTGCAGTGAACAGATAGTCCATTTTATTGCTTTGCGGGAAAATTATGTCATTAGTGATTCACTTTGTAACACAAATTATTCTGATTGGTAAGAGAAGGATTATTTATTTGGTTAAGGCAAAGCCACATTAAGTTATCTAATGTTCCATTTGGTAGGAAATATGGTTTAACGTAGTGCGTTCCATATAGAAAATAACAATGATATTTTCAATTGGCAGGTCGGATGATACTTCAGGAATACAAAATCCCTTACTCTGAAGTAAGAGAAATAGCCATTCACGTAGATAATGTTGTTATTAGTATATGAATGCCGTTTTCTCTCTCTACAATAATTGAATTACAACATTTAACTTGTAACTGAACAATATAGGAAAAACGTCTCTAATTTCAGCTTCAACTTTAACTCAACTGTGGAGAATTTTCAAGCAGCTTTCATTTAAAATTAACATAAAATCTTTCTTTCTTTCCAGTAAGAGCCTCAAACATAGAATTGTGTTTCATTTTGATTGCTGTTATTCAAGTAAAAATAACTTTATCGTGCGCAGACATATGTCCAGTCTCTTTCTTGTGTCCTAACCAGCCAAAGTCAAATTTCTTCTCTGCAATACATTATCCGGATTGTTTCCAGTTATCCTACGGTTTTTTCCGCTTTATTCAGAAAAAAAAAAATGCCATCAAATTATTTGAGAATATAAACTACTGTAAAAAGAGTAAATAAAGTAAATCTTTGATATAAATGTTAACGAAATAAGTGATTTTATCTATAAGAACGTTATAATAAATCTCAGTTCCTTTAATTATGCAGTGAGACATTGACTTTTATGAACTTATTATCATAGTATTATTTTTAAATAGGAACCATTCTATTTGAACATCCACATCTGCTTTTAATTGTTATGATATATAAACGTATAAAGTTACATTTTTAATTATTGAGATATATTTTATAACTGTTAAGATATATACTAAGCTATATTTTTCTTTCGTAGGTGACGCTTGCGTACAAAGGTCCATTTTAATGCATGATACACCTTCACCGTCACGTATGGTCCTCCTCCAAATATCTGTTTGACATTTATTTTCACACTGTAGTTTGTGATCTGGGTTTAATTGTTTACCTTTTTCTATGCGGTTGCTTTTGTTTTATTTGTCTGAAATTATGTATGTTGAAATAAGTGCAATCTGTTGCATAGATAAATATCGCTAATTTCCACAGCGGGCCCATTCCGAGTATGCTAACACCAAAATCTAAGTTACTGGTGACTACATGCATTTTATGGTTTTCGTTACCTAGATGTATTCAAATACATACGTCTTCCGTAACATCTCCTGGCATAAATCTCCTACTGATGGATCTTATTTCTCTCTTCCTACTACTCATGGTATCAACCAATTATGGAGTTGAGCTGGTGCAACTGGTAAATCTTTTCTTATCTCATACTCGACAAATCATACACCATGATACCCAGTCAAGGAAGTTTTCTGTGCGCTGAGTTTAAATCTGAGGAGAGAGAACCTTATCGACATTTCTGAGTCGGTATATGCAACGAGAAAGACGTCAAGAACTTTCACGGCACTGTTGAAAGCCTGAGTCCAGTATAGGTATTCTTCTAGGCCTGATAACTCTCTCTGAGTGTTGCCATTTGCCTCATTACTTAACTTATCTTCCAGGTAATGAGTTCTTTGGCTCAGATGTGAAGTTAAATTCAATAGCACAATGGTTCAGAAGAGCAAAAGTAAATACATTCATCTAGAGAAAACAGACGTTGCACAAAAACAATGAATATGGTAATAGCACTCTTGCATATCTACTCTGTGTTATTTTCTTATTCATTAATTTTTTAAAGGAATCAGTTAGGAAACTGCGGATAACTGGAAGCATGCTAAAATGTATACTGTATAAATTTAGCTTTCTCTGGCTTTGAATAAATTATATAATCAAACAAAAAGATTGGAAACAAGTGTTCATATAATAAAACAACCTTTCACACTTACAACAATCATAGTGTAATGGTGGTACTTTACAAGAGGAATACATTTAAGTTAATTTTAAGTTAAAGCT
The DNA here is from genome assembly GCF_004210375.1 of Tachypleus tridentatus. Classification (NCBI taxonomy): domain Eukaryota; kingdom Metazoa; phylum Arthropoda; class Merostomata; order Xiphosura; family Limulidae; genus Tachypleus; species Tachypleus tridentatus. The sequence goes on along the minus strand of NC_134831.1, from coordinate 138,881,161 downwards.
GTATTAAAGATCTCAACAGTAAGGTTAAGATAAAAATTTAAATCTGAAGTTGGAATTAGATCTTAGATTATAGAAGTTAATCCTAACAGTTCAGTTCCAAATTAAAAGTTGTAAGTAAGCTGTTCCAGACTGAAAAAATATAACATTATATGTTAACAACAATAACACCATTCTTCTCAAGACATAGATATCACCTGACTCACCAGTACACAGAATGTTCTTTATTTCTATACAAAATATGCTATGTTACAGCAATTTCTCCTACTGGAAAGTGTACATAATATCTTTGCTGACTGACCTAAATAAGTGAATAGTTAGAAAAAGAAACAACTTTGTGGCTGCTCCCTTGAGTGACTAGCTATGTTAAATACCGAATATATACAGATATATACAAATATATATATTAATTAAGGGCGTAGTGAATGCATGGTACGTCAGTACATTACGCTTGTTTACTGGTATCTGATACGATACGTACTAATCCTTAGATTCTATTGATAATGAAAATTTCTGTTAAAAATATGATGTTAGAATGAAACATAAGATGCGCTTTAGCTTTACCAAAAGTGAGTATCATAGAACACCACAAATGACCTCTATGTATGACTGCAACATTCTATTCATGCTCACAAAAATCATGTTCCAACAATTACGAAACATACTTGCTTTTATTAAATTACTAGAAACAGATAATTAAATGTAAAAAGTAATATAATCTACTGAAGTTGACAGTCTGGCCTGTTTTCTTCGCTTATTTAATGCATTAATGAAGCAATTTCACTTATTTATTTAAGACTAAAGTGAATCGATATCTTTATAAACATGTTACCCATCATTTCAGAAACACAAATGTGTGTTTGTTTGTTTTGTACATTGTCCTACCATATGAATATGAGAACCTTCGAAACTAGTGGTCTTGTTAGAAATATTAATAAATACTTCCACAACATCTATGTACATAATTCTATTGAACATGCACACTTTAGAAAGTGGAAAAGGCAAAGTTACTATGTAATGATGGATCTGTTCATGTTCATTGTTGTGCTTATGTTGTACTGTAGATTAAAGTCATCAGTGTCCACTCATGTAGTACTGCCCATTTTATTATGCCAGGTCACCTTATATGAATATATGAATGAAAATATACAGTTTATCAGATTTACCCCTATTCGTTCGTCTCACTAAAACAAAAACAATACAAAGAAACTTAAAGATAAGATATTTACCACCATTGACTATTAGTAACCAGTTGTCTGTTAGCCCTACTTCCACTGATACTTCTAAAAACGAAAGTTATTTTTACTATGTTTACAGTTGTTTTACATTAGTGTTTTGATTTGTTCTTTTTACTTTGAACTATTTTTACTTTTTGTCTCTTGATTACATACCCTTCCTTATATCTGTAAAAGTAATGTGCTTACAGAAGTAATGTGCTTACAGCTTTCCTTTCTAATGATACAAAGCTTGCTTAAATGTTTTATTTTTCTCAAGATATATATATGTACACATACATCAACTTTCCAACGTGTTATGCCATACTGCAAATATTACAGTTACACTGCCCTGTGTATACAGTTTCAAGTAATTTTAACTTTTTTATTCTTTCTTTATATACATTGCCAGCAGTTTCGTTATATATATACATTTTTATAAGGACGTATTTGTTTGCCAATAGTGTTTAACAACTGAATTTTTTAATATTATCACATATTCTATAGTAAACAACTAGAATTCTAGAGTTTTGCACAAATTTCATAGATAACATTTCATAAGATACTTAATTTTACTATATATTGTTATTTTGATTATAAAAGTACAAAAAACATCATTTTCTTCCCACATACACATAATAATTAGCCACCAAACTGATATTGTTAGACGAAGAAATAAAAATGTTTCAAAGATCAAATTTGGTATATGTCAACGTTTGTTTGACATCTGATATTATCACAATGGCACAATAGTATGTATAAACAAAGCAGTGTGAAACTAGAATTTATAAATTATTTTCATTGTTTGTTTGTTTTTGATTTCGCGCAAAGTTTCTCAAGGGCTATCTGCGCTAGCCGTCCAGAATTTAGCAGTGTAAGACTAGAGAGAAGGCAGCTGGTCATTACCACCCACCGCCAACTCTTGGGCTACTCTTTTACTAACAAATAGAGGGTATGACCGTCACGTTATAACGCCCTCCCGGCTGAATGGGCGAGCATGTTTGGTGCGACCGGAATTCGAACCCGCGACCCTCAGATTACGAGTCGAACGCCTTAACCCACCTGGCCATGCCGGGCCCGATTATTTTTATTGCACTGATAATACAATCATGGCAGCTTTTTCAATACATCGAAAAACTCACAAAGTTCAGGAATAATGTGATTTACATTATATAATCACACGGTATTTTCCAATACAATTGTTATTGATGGCTTAAGAACTTACAACATTGCATTTTGGTTCAATTCCTGGGGTGCGTTTAGCACAGGTAGCTTATTTTGTAATTTATTAATACGAAACAATTATTATTTTAATACTAGTCGCACAACTATGAAAAATGAAGAAATTTCTGCTCCATCTGAACTTTATAAATGTCAGTGTTGTTTTTGATAATTTTAATCGATCATCAAAAGGATAAAGCTCGTATGTACAATATGCGTCGTTTGAGCTGTGTCCATCGAGGGGAATCGAACCTCGGATGTTAGAAAGTCCAAAGATTTATCGATGTTCCATCAAGGTACTGTTTGAATACCACAAAATTGCATAATATATATGAGGTACTCTAGAGGAATATGCTAAGGCAATTTCGTTTTTTATCAGAACCTTATAATACATTGAATTGTACTATAACTAAATTACACACCAGAGGGCGTTATAACTTAACAATATATGATAATATAAATGGAAGGCCGGTTTTCGATTAACCTCACAAATAAGTGATAAGTTGCTACTCTACAGATGAAATAATAATCGTCGTTTCAAGCAGTTGTTTGTTTTATTACGTAAGAAAAATAAAGTAACAAACACCGCCGATCTCATTTGCCGACGAACAGACAAAAATAAGATTCAAACGTTTTGAGTCAGTCATCCTTGAACGACGTTTCTAGCAAACTGTACTTGTATATATATCATATTCTATTACTAATCCGTTTCTTCAAGATGTGAAACTCTTTGCTTGGGTTGCTGATGATAGAGTTTTGGTTTCATAGCGATGGCTATTATCTCCAGAGGTAAATCTCCACTTGCTTAAAATCATCCCACCAAACTGCATAAGAGTTTGCAATTGATTTTGTGCACGTCAAATGTAGTAACGCTTGATAAAATGTTGTCATTCAGAGTTTAATTTATTAATTAATTAACTTGGTATTTGTGTATTTATCCTTCTCCCAAATTATTCGTCTATTTAATTGTTTAAAAATCTAAAAATCATACACTAAAAAGTTTATATATATATTATCTAACTGTTGTTTGTTATAACAAAGCTACCTCGAACACCCCTGAGCTTAGCATTGTAAATCCGTAGAATTACCGCTGTTCCGTCGGAGGACTATTCTATGTATCTTGTGTTAATTTCCAACTTATTCTTTTTTGTCTTTCGATGAATAACTTTTCCGTCGCAAGCCAGTGTCGTCAGCGTAAATATCTTTTACATCAACGGTTTGGTATGTCAATTACTTTACGTTCCAAAATATTGGTGTGAAATTTACATCTCCGTGAAAGTCGGTGCTTCTAGATCACACAGCAGTACATAAAATCTGATGTTATTACTTCACGTTCCTGTCACCAGAGCGTTTGAAAAGAGCGACACCACAAATCCATCGCTGTTCTTCTATCGAAGTAATCTCCAACCCATTGATAACAAGATCCCCTCTTTCCTCACACGAGATCCTTGACTTGGAACCACAACCATCTAGGATTATATTTTCCATCATGTTTTCAGTTCATATTACGATATTCTTTCTGGTCTTGACTTATATATAGATTCACAGATTTGAGATTGTACCCAACTTCGAAGTACGAAATATTTAGTTCAGAGGTTTACGAGTAGAGGCCAGTCATATCAACCTCAGTACCTTGGCATAAGAATGACTTGCAGAGGAGGCCTGGATATCTAATTTAGGTCAGTGACGTCCAGTGACTGTAGGAACTGTAAAATAAGCTTTTCAGTTCTGCGGACTTCATATTGCAGGCAGTCCTAGCTTCAGTTTTAAATGATCAAAAAAGCAGTATAATATAAGCCTGAGAACTGATAGAAGGAATTGTTTCTTTCAGCGCATAAAAAAGCACTAAAATCATGGGAGCTGACAGAACGTACTTTAATTTTGAAAGCTTCAAATATGGTAGGAATGTGGGAAATGTCATACCACCATTCTTGAAGTACCTAGAAAGAAATATGGGCATGTCGCTGCATAACATGAAACCCTCTTTTCTTTGTATTACGAAATAATTAGACGTAACACGATTGGCTTTCGTAGAATACGACTTGCGGGATTTAAGTTTGAAACATAAAACTGCACGAAAGAGAAATAGTGAGACGTCATTCTCTTAAATGTATCGTTTACTTCAATGCAAATACTGCCTACCTACTAAATAGGTGAAATACTATTCGCATGGCCAAGTGGTTATGTTACTTGACTCGTTATCTGAGGGTCCCTGGTTTGAATCCTCGTCACACTACAATCTCGCACTTTCAGCCGTGAGGGCGCTATATGTGATGGCCAATCTACTATTCGTTAGTAAAAGAGTAGCCCAAGAGTTGAAGTGGATGGTGATGACTAGCTGCCTTCCCTCTAGTCTTACACCGCTAAATTAGGGACGGCTAGCACAGATAGCCCTCGAGTAGCTTTGTGCGAAATTCGAAAACAAACAAACTAGTCTAACACTGCTAAACCAGGACCACTAGCGCAGATAGCCCTCGTGTAGCTCTGCGTGAAATTCAAAACAAACAAATAAACCAAACCAAATACCGTTCACATTACTATTCACTAGTTTATTTTTCATGACAAACGAAATTTAAGGTGCTGTGTAATGCATTCATACAAGTCTGATAGTTAACTGTTTTTCTGATAGTTAACTGTGTTTTGATTTAATGAAAATATATTGTTATTAGGCACAATTTAATGACAAAATGCATTGTGAACAATATTAGACAGATTCAACTTTAATGTTTCAAACGGGTTAGTTAACCGCTTAACTCATACTTAAATTTCAAGTATATTAGCTTGTTCCCAGACATATCGATATCTGTATATACAGAGAAAAGACAAATCTGATTCAGTCCTTTAAATGTGCGCTATTCGAGCAACTTCTTGTTATCCAGTTTTACTTCTGTCGTAAACAAACATTGTAGCTTCTTGGTATTTTTGCTGCAATGGTTCAAGATATTCAATACGTTTTGCTTAAGACTTCTACTCAGACTTACTGTGCTTATATCAACTTCTGTACAAGTGCGCTTGTCTGAAAACCAAGCATTAATTCATTTCTTTATGATTATGATAACTGAAAAATTACACATATACATTTCAGTTAACAGAAATATAAATCAGTTATTTTCTTCAAACTGTGAATTGTCTGACTTGATTTATATGATTTTTACATCCATTATTTACATTGATTTAAATTATGTAAACAGATGCGTCATCTATTAAGATGGATAGTTGATAATTGTATGTGTAAACTAGTACATCTCACTAGTGGAGCAATGGTATGTCTTGATACCTAGAAACTAGGTTTCGATACCCGTGGTAGACAGAGTACAGATGGCCCATTTTACAGCTTTGTACTTAACTGCAAATAAACAAAGATAAACAGATGCATTAGTTATTAGTGTTATATGTTTCTCGACCGGTTTTTATTGAAGGTTTCAACTTATTGAGACAAAGAAGTGATCTTTATTTGTCTTAATAATGTCTACTTCGCCATGATAAATATCCGACAACTACTGGGGCCCTAAATTCTTATATTGTACATATATCTTACTTAGATAATTATTCGATAAAACGTAGTAATCTGTGTATCCCAGTGACTTCTCTTGATATTATTTTAACGATATGGAAATTTAGTAGCAGGTTTAAAGGTTTTTTTATGAATTTGTCTTTGATATATTTCACCTTTTGAGATTAAGATGCAGTAGCTACTGATTTGCTCCCCAGTGGCACAGTGGTATGTCTGCGGACTTACACACTAAAAACCGGGTTTCGATACCCGTGGTGGGCAGAGCACAGATTATCCATTGTGTAGCTTTGTGCTTAATTCAAAACAAACAAAAGCTAGTGATTTCTATGTTTCTTTTTTGTCTGTTTATTTTTGAACTTCGCGCAAAGCTACACGAGGGCTATCTGGGCTAGCCGTCCCTAATTTAGCAGTGTAAGAGTAACGAGAAGGCAGCTAGTCATTACTACCCACCGCCAACTCTTGGGCTACTCTTTTACCAACGAATAATGGGATTGACCGTCACATTATAATGCTCCCATGGCTGAAATGGTGAGCATGTTTGCTGTGGCGGGGATTCGAACTCAAGACCTCCATTACATTAACTTACATCGGGATAGTTATAGAATATGATAGCGTGTTTGATGAGACGGGGAACTATGTTTTACTTCAAATTTATCGTGACACTGTTTTACTTAACTTATCATAATAAGATATGATAACTATTCATTTTTAGGTTTTTCTACAAGTTTGTCATCATAATTTTTATTTGACTTGTGTTGTGCTATGAAACTATAATTTCGTTCGGGAAGGTAAAACTATGTTTAAGAACTCCCATGCAAGTGGTTAGCTAATCCCTTGTCAGAAAGGATTTCCTTCTCAGTGGGTAAAATTATTGGTATAATAATGTGGTGAGCCGATTGGGCTTAGATTAGTTTAACAACACGATGAAATCATAAGCGTAAAGGCGGGAACGTCGATAAGGTGCAGTAATTACATTAATATTGGAATTGTTTTCAAAATTCGCTAAATTACCAGTACTGCTAGTGATCAGTTTTAATCGCAGATAATTAATCTTATCGATTTTAGTTAGCTGATCATAAAATTTTTGTTAAATGTATTAATAAAGTTTTCTATATCTAATCGATAATGCTACACTCTCCGTAAATTGATTTTGGTAAAGGATTATAATATTTGGAGAAAATTGTTTTGATTTCTTATGAAAAAGATATACTATTTCAAAACATTTTGACGGACGTAAACATGAAAATAAATCTCTAAAACTTGATTTTTTAAATATATAAGTGCAAAAAGAAGCAGGTTAATTTATAAGAGTATGTCAATAGTACCATGGTAACGAGTCAACAGGATAAAAGAATTATAACTGGTTCTGCAGGCTTGTCAGACATACAGTCAACGGTAAATGATTTTACTCTTATAACATATGTCAGTGATTTTTTTTCTTTGCTTTAAAGCGTATACGGCCAACGACAGCTGATTTTAATCTTAGAAGATGTAGACAGTGATTTTTCTCTTAATTAGAATGTATATAGTCAACAATAGCTGATTTTACTCTCACAACATATAAGACTGATTTTTCTTTACTTTGAGACAGTTTGTGAATGGTAGTTGTTAGTCCTCTATAGGTCACATATTTTTTATTCACATTATAACAAGTAGGCTGAACACTTCTGGCTGATTATGTTTTGTAAATACTGGATATAAAACATTGCATCCTTTATTTCTTTATATTAAGTAACAGTAATTGATTGTGGCCGTCTAGCTTTAAATAGTAATTCCGTTCTGTTTCGCCTTATATACGTGCATTCCTAGATACTTTATAACTGAACCTAGAACATCGGTTCTTATGTAATATGACTAACCACAGCAACAACTACAATTCATTTTTATGCTCAGAAGCAATATAGCAATTAAAAGGTAAAGATACCTAGCGACCTTCATACTTAATTAATCAAACTTTCGGTAATAAATCGAATACTAAACGCAACGTACGTCACTTCTAATAGTTGTAGAAAGAGACTACATTTTGTTCATATCCTACTGCTATCATGTTTTCATTATACTTTAGAATAAATTAATGAACTGCAATTTTACGCGGCTTTTTAGAATAATTTCCACATCCATTTAACTCAATAACCCTAACTATAGCAAGTTTATCTTCCAGTCGGAAGGTTTGATTGACAACTTGTTAATATTAACTTCCGATCAAAGCAAGCTGTCTGCTTAGAGTGAAATAAACAATCAATTTCATAATGAGAATAGCTCATTAAGTTTACTTTTCTTACGTTATTAGTTTATTGTTTCTCACGAACTCCTGTCAGTTAGAAAATTTAGGGCCTAGGATTAAGTATTGAGTTAACGATGCTAAACAATCTTAATAATAAAAGTCTAATACTAAAATTACATATATTAAACATTTTATCCAAAAATGTTAATGAGGAAAACAATGATGCTACTAATAGAGGATAATAAAAATATTATGTACTATATTATTTATCAAGTAGTTACAAGACCTTAATAATACGTATTAAAACATTTTCGCTTTCTGGAAACGCTCATGATTAGCTTATATATACTCAATACACACAATACTTCACTCACTTGATATGCATATAATATATACAAATTGAAGCTCAAAAGAATTGTACAACTATATCTTAAAATGAACAAGCTTTTAGTGTATCTTTATTTTTATATTTTATTAACCTGTTCAGTGCCGTAGACGAAATAACTCGTCCAAGCCGATCGGTAACCCAGTGCCACAGACGAGTTAATTCGTTCTCAATAATACCTAACTATAACACAAGATGTCAGCACCATACATGTATTTAACCTACTTACAAATTGTTTGACTTTCGATCCAAAATGGCGTCACGAAAAAGTTACAAAATCAAGAAGCATTAGAGTTGTATTGTAGCAACTGAAATACTTAGCAGTCAACAGGTTAAACGCACATTTGCAAGAAAGAGAGTTTCTATGGAAACAAATACGTGATTAATCGTTTCTTCAGCATGTCTCAGTTCAATAGCTTTCGTCTCGTATTTCTTCACCATTCTTTAGTTTCTAGACGTTCTATCACTCTCCAGTGTGTATTCAATTTCATTGATCCTGGGTTCGAGTATCTATCACACAATCCGCATCTGTAATCTGCACGACTGTTGTTAATCTGTGAATAAAATATTAGTTAACATTAAACTAAGCTCAAGTGAAACATCAATAATTTTTAGGGTTAATAGTACGTAGAGTATTACACACTTTTTTAGAATTAACGTAAAAGTATCAGTATTAACCAGTTTTAGAACAATTTCTGGATTTCAAAATGGAGGAACGAGCAAAGTGTCTATCCATTTTGGATTAATGATTTCAGGAAACTTTAAGTTGGCTTTATAATTAATGTAGAAAAAGTGGCGGTTCGTTTCAAAACAAAGGTACTCGAAAAGCAAAAGTTAAAGTACATGAGAAAATTCAGACATTTTTATAAGAAGAATGAATGAAAATTGTTGACAGTTTTGTAATTGAAATAACAGAGAAGTATTAAGTAAGAAACCATAGATGCTTATTTAAAGCTGTGTTTTAACTAACATTAGGCTTTTTTAATGGGAAAAGAGCTTATTTTTAATATCTAAGGCAATGTTCTTTTATAAGACAGTTGTTTTTGTTTTTCTTGGTTTGAAGAGTTATTATTTTTATACTCTTTGTGTTTGGCGGCATTTTCAAGTGTAATATATCCTAACGGCATTTATTTACTGTGTAGTAAGTTAAATATTAATATATATCAATAAATCTTGAAAACATTTTGTGTAGTCAATACATCTTTTTAATAAAAGAGTCGTAATGCTATATCGCATTTGTAATGTAATAATTACATTTGAAATTCTTAGATTCGTAATACATCTAATGGGTATTTGGGAACTAACGGGCAGCTGACAGTCCACATTGAATGGTTGGAATCGTTACTTCTGTTTGGCGCCATCTACCATAAATATGATGATCTCTGTCGAATTCATGGCCACCAAATGAGGTAAGATAAGATTTACTTAAAAATAGAATAAAGATTAATTAAAAAAACTCTTCAAAAATATTTGAACAGTTAGAAATACCTGTAATAGAAAAGTATATTTGTAAAATTCCCTTTTAATTTCAAAATTGTGAAACTTATATATTTTGCTACAATGGTGTTGAACCCTAAAACAACAGAGAGAACAAGTCTACAGTTGTCACATAATCTTTCAAACTTTTAAAAAACAGTAAAATCTAAGGCATGCCGGATTATGTTTTATATTGTATCTTATTTGTGACATAGTTTACTAGCCCAGCTAATAAATAACTAAAACGGTCCAAATGACTCAACTTATTTTTATTGTATTTGATTTGTTCTATAGATTCGGAAATATGATTAGTACTCACACTTGCACCCGGCACGACCTGGTGGTTAAGGCACTCGACTTGTAATCCGAGGGTCGCGGGTTCGAGCCCCAGTTACACCAAACATGTTCGCCCTTTCAGTCGTGGGAACGTTACAATGTGACGGTCAATTCCACTATTCGTTGGTGAAAGAGTTGACAGTGGGTGATACTGACTAGCTGCTTTCCCTCTACTCTTACACTGCTAAATTAGGGACGGTGACGGCAGATAGCTCTCCTGTACATTTGCTCGAAATTCAAAACAAACCAAACTATTCACACTTATAGGTTGTGCCAAAATAGCAGAGTTGTCCCATTGAATAGTTTGTTTACTTCTACCAGCATGATCAATCGAACCTATTAATAAAACTAAACAGATCAATCAAAAAGGAAAAAAACTTATTTGGCACAACCTATGAGTATTAATGTTAATAATATCAGCGAATTGGTTTAAACAATCAAATATAATAAAAATTATTTTAAAGTATTAAGTAGCAATGAAATATTAAAGGGACAAACTGTTAATAGATCCCGTAAGGTAACGTCTTATGTAAATGTGATCACGAGATTTTTATATAATGCCTATACAAGTTTTAACCTTTCTAAAACATTGCACTCGTGATAATAAAGTAAGACTTTGGAAGACAGAATGAATAGGACTGTAACCAGTCTCAAATTTTTATTTGTATAAGAAAATTTTTGAGTAAATGTTTTAAAGTAGTTTAAAATTAGAAACGTTATAATTTTTAACTAATTATTATGTACCATTATATGACGGTTTCTTTTAACAACTGTGTTATTTAAAATTTCCGCAAGCGTCGTTTTAACTTTATTAAAACTACTGTTTTAACTACTGTTAAAATAAAATAAGATAAACTCTTAACCTGTTCAGTGCCGTAGACGAGATAACTCGTCCAAGCCGATCGGTATCACAGTGCCACGGACGAGTTAATTCGTTCTCAATAATACCTAATTTCAACGATAGATGTAAGCACCATACATGCATTTGACCTACTTTCAAATGTTTCACTTTCGATCCAAAAAACGCACCAGAAAATTCATATCTATTGTTAGCCATAAACAGTCAAATTAAGAAATAATTTTCTTACTGCAATAACAGTTAAACTGAATATATACCCGTTTTCAGCTATAAACCAAACCATTAGAATCCTTCTTATTTGAAACAGAGATCTGTTTACATCTGTTATTATACCATTACATAAAATCTAGTCATTCTTAAACTGGAAAAAGTAAAACCATCTCTCTGTGTTTTTCATATTTAATCCTCGATATGCCAACAGTATCTTAAACAATATAATGTAAATGGATATTGAAAACTCCTCTAGTCTCTTACAGTGTACCAGCTGTAAATGAATATTGAAACTCCTCTACTCTCTAACAGTGTACCAGCTGTAAATGAATATTGAAAACTCTTCTACTCTCTAACAGTGTACCAGCTAAGATAAGCTCCCAAGATCAAGTTATGTAGGTAAAAGAATCTAATCAATATCACCCAAGTCAATTACATAATATATTTCAAGAATATGTAATGCAAGACCAAAATTATGCAAATAGTGGAATGGCTTCTAATTATAGAGGTTAGCTACGAAGAATCATCAAACAGCCGCAGACCAACTGGTGATTGTCACAGATGACGAGGTTAGATATCTAGGGGTGCAAATATTTCTTTAAATGGCTCATAAGCACAGAGAAGAGACAATCATGAGTGAAACTAGAGCACCCACAAGTAATTCTAAATTATCTCCCTGCTGCCTAATTAGTCAAAGGCTAACGGAGTAAACCGAAAACAAGCAGGCGGAAGGCAACGAGAAACCATTGTTTTAAATTGAAAAAAAAAATTATCTAGAACACAGCAGGTAGCTTTGTTACAAAATAAACTCAAATCCCATTTTTCTGAAAACGTAATTCAATAATAAAGTAAAACACGAACCTAACAATATGAAGGATTTGTTAAACGTTCTGAAATCTTCAAAATCCCATTTTCAGTAATCTAAAAGTGCAGAATAAACACAATTGTAATTATAACAGAAATGTGATATAATTTCCAATAAATAAGAAGTAAATAAAAATATGAATGTTAATATTTCGGTAAAGAGAAAATAAAAAGTATATAGCACAAATGTATAATGTTTTTTTGTTAGAAGTTCATTATCGCACTTGGCTGTTGGAGACAGAAATCGGACTCCTTATTTCTATATTATGCTGGTAAATAGCGGGGCTAAGAGGACGTTTATAGATATGATCATATGCTTGTACTTTAATGTGACGTTTCGTTTTACCAATATGAGAGGTCTTACAATTGTTTGTTTTTGAGTTTCGCACAAAGCTACTCGAGGGCTATCTGCGCTAGTCGTCCCTCATTTTGCAGTGTAAGTGGGAAGGCAGTTAGTCGTTACCACCCACCGCCAACTCTGGGGCTACTCTTTTACAAACACATAGTGGGATTAACTTTAACATTATAAATCCCCACAGCTAAAAGTGGCGAGCATGTTTAGTGCGAGGGGATTCGAACCCGCAATCCTGAAATTACGAGTCGAGCGCCTTAACCACCTGGCCATGCCGGGCTTCTACACGTTTTTGACTTATTTTAAATCTATTTCGATTTTACTATTTCAACTGCATACTTTTATTTTCTGTTTTTTATATTCAAATTTTTTACTTCGTATGCATTATACCTATTTCTATTGCAATTAACATTATGCTTTTTGTGTACTGAAGATGGAATCCTGGAAATATTTAATATTATTAATATTATGTTGTGATTTATTATTAAATATTGAAAGTCTTTAATATAATGTACTCAACATTTTTTTTTGTACAAACTCTACATGTTCATAAGGTCTGTATATGTACTTGCTCATAATGAGTTTGTGTGTGTTTCTTATAGCAAAGCCACATCGGGCTATCTGATGTATCCATCGAGGGGAATCGAACCCCTGATTTTATTGTTGTAAATCCGAATACTTGCCGCTGTCCCAGTGGGGGACCTCGAAATCAGATTTAAAATGAATCATAAATATTTTCCTCTCGCAACTTAAAATTAACACCAAACAGTCATGGTTAAGATAATGTGGTTTATATTTTATCTGACCATGCACATCTCATGTTACACCCAAATAGTATGCTATTTTTACGTCATCTTATTAAAAAATATACACTTAATGTACTACAGAATTGTTTCTCTTCTGGTTTCTGTATATGATAATCATATTTATTACTGTTCGACGAAAGTAAGTTCACTTTATCGTATAGTTACTTCTAGTAAACCCTTAATCCGTTAAAATCTTATTATTGAGTAAAACCACATAAAGTACTAATTTATTTTTATTATTTTAGGCGGGAGATTGGAGCTCTCCAGACAGAAAATAACAGTTTGGAACGTGAGCTTTTTATTTACCAAAAAGCAATATCATTTGCAAATTCCCGTGGTCACCCTACGGAAGATTTGCCTGACGATTATTATTCGGGTAACGATGGTTGCCTGGATCGCAGTCTATCAGAAGGACAAAGTTTGTCTGAAACGGAGTACGCCTGAAGCAGAAAGGAAACACACACTGATCGGCACCTATGTTCACGAACCCAGCACCACGGTCCTCGTCCCCTCCCACCATCCCCCAAGTGCCTACATCTACCAAAAATCACACGAAACTCGAGAGGTTTCTTTTGCTGTTCCGGATCGCATGTTCCAGGCAAACTTAGATGTCGTCTATGCGGTCACACATACAAAAATAAATTCTTTCTTATGGAAGCTATGGATATTTGTATTTAAAGAGAAGACGTCTGAGTAGTTAGAATCATATTTCTAAGTTCCAAATCTTAAGGATTTTACTTTTTTTTTATTTCATATTGCTTATTAAGTAATCAAAAAATGGTGTGAAAGTCTACAATTTTTTTTATATTTTTATTGAGGATACCAGTAAATTATTTTCATATTAAATAGGTAACTACACAAAATTGATTTGACATTGAAAACAAGGTAATAATCTTTTATTTAATTGCGTGAGACTTGAACTAACTCGTGTTTTCTTAGATTCTTTGTTGTTAATTAATTCGTGCATGCCCAGTTTGAAATAGAAACATTAAAAATGTACTTTTGGAAGTGGAATTTTAACTCATTTTGCACATTGTTAAAGGTTTGAATAGTATATAGCTCTAATCAGATTACATCGTGATTGTTTTAAGTATATCTATAATAAAGAAGGATACACCTCGTGTTCTAATGTAGTGCATAAACAGAACTTAATGTTAAGCTTCTCGAAAACATAATTATCATTTCTTAGCTTAGCCATATCAAAGTTCCTATTTCCAAATTAGATATTTACAAATCTACAATTACCAATTCTTTTGCCATCAAGGTAGAGGACAGCAATTTAAAAACTTTAAGAAGTGGGTAATTCAACAGAAAAACAATTTATTTAAATTGTTCACCAATATGTGTTTGTTTGAAGTTAAGCACAAAGATATACAAAGAACTATCTGTGTTTTGCCAACCATGGGTATCGAAACCCTGTTCAAGCATTACAAGTCCGCTTATATACCACTGTGTCAATCGAAAGTTTGTTAACGATTCGATTACAAAAAGCATCAAAATAAGCCATAGGTTATGCAAGCTTCCTTTTCTGAAATTTGCAATTTCCTTCTGAACAGAAGAAGCGCCAAATACCTACGTTCCTCGAAGACAACCATTCATTATCCCTGACCTGATTACTATTGGTAGGTAAAAGAATTGGCGGTAGGTAGTTATGACTAGCCTCTTTTCAGCTAGTCATTCTCTATTAAATTAGGGACGGCTAGCCCAGATAGCTTTCGTGTAGATTTATGCGAAATTTATCAAAAACTAAACCAAAACTTGATTTGATAAATAAAAACATATACTCTTAGTGAGAATGAAAATCAGCAGGCCAAAGATAAAAATCATGTCGTTTGTTTGTGAGAGTGGGGGAAGCGGGTGTGGACCAATGCTAGGGTACGCTGGACTTTGAACCCAATAATTCGCGGTCATATAAAAGTAGTCCAAAAGATGGAAGAAGGTAGTGCTGTCTAGGTGCCTTCTCTGTAGCCCATCGTTTCAAAATTAGGAGCAGTTATGTGTACAAATAACCTTTAGGGACAGCTATGTGTGCAAAAAACATTTAGGGACGGTTATATGTGCAAATAACCTTTAGGGACTATTATATATTCAAATAACCTTTTTGTGTAGATTTGCGAGAAAAACCCGAAATATACAAACAAACATCGTTTTATAGTGAATATGATGTATCCATCCTTCTTTCATTCGTCCTTTCTAGTTCCACAGAACGTTTTGTTACAACGTGAATTATGTACTTACACCTACTACATCTCAAACTTCATTGTATCTCAAGACAAAAAAAATTAAAAAAACTTTTCTTATAGACTAATTTTGCATTTCATTCCCATAAATACGTGCTCCAGTTGAAGCAACCATACAAAATTTAGTGAATATTAAAAGTGACTGTCAGTTCCAAAAATGCTTAATTCATTATTTTCTTTTTATCAGAGAGTTTTTGCAGTACGTATATTTATCGATTACGTTCAATTTGCATATTATTTGATATCAATCTAAACGTAAGGTTTAATCATTTGGATAAGATACATCTGGTAATCTAGCTTTTAAGATGTACTGGAACTTATGTGACGTGTTACCATCATTCCAAAATCTCTGGCAAAGTAACCTTTGTTTGTTTTGAATTTTCGCGCAAAATTACAAGAGGGCTATCTGCGTTAGCTGTTCCTAGTTTAGAAGTTTAAGACTAAAGAGTAGCTAACTAGTCCTCACCACCCACCGCCAACTCTTGGTCTACTCTTTTACCAACGAATAGTGAGATTGACCGTCACATTGTAACGCCCCCACGCCTGAAAGAGTGAGCATGTTTTAGTGGAAAGGGGAATCGAACCAGCGACCCTCAGATTACGAATTGAGCATCTTAAACACCTGACCACGCCGGGCCAAATAACCTTTGAAAACTGTAATGAATGTTTCGTCCAAAATAAAGACAAGCATAATGTATATTCTAAAAATATCTGGATTGTGAGCCGAGTAAGCGTTTGTAGTTTTAACATATGATTCAACTCAGTCTTCAAATCTCATCTGATTTGGATTTTTTTTAACTGGTAAAATTTTAAACAAAGTTTGTGTAATATATGATTACTGGCGTTTGATCTAATCCATTTCGTTCTTCACGTACTTTGTTTATAAATAGAAACTATAGCGCCATCTATTATGCGATAGTAAACTTTTTCAGTTAGGCTTAAGTTTCAGGTGTATCCTTCTTTTCTAAGTTTTATACTTAAATACAAGGGTAATATCTATGTTCTTTAATGCTACAAGTTTTAGTGTAACACTGCGTTATTTAGTTTTTGATATCATTATACACAGATGACCAATATGTCTTTGACGAACACTTACCTTTTTTGTGCAATATCAAATGCTGAAACTTTATAGGAGTTCAAAAGCTATTTTTAATTCTAATTTTTCTTCATCTATCAGTCCGTAATATTGCAAGCTAAAAATATCTATGCAACTTTAGGTTATTTATGTTTATGATATACGAGGTCTGTTCAAAAAATACGCAGACTGACGTCATAAAACAAAATGTACTTTATTTAGAAGTTACAGGTCTGGGACCCCTTCAAAGTACTCTTCTCCCCAACGCACACACTTATCCCAACGGTGTTTCCACTTGTTGAAACAGTCCTGGTACGCTTCTTTTGTAATGTCCTCCCGCTCCTTCGTCGCATTTGCCTTAATCTCTGGAATCGTCTCAAATCTTCTTCCTTTCAAGGGTCTTTTGAGTTTGGGGAACAAGAAAAATCGCAAGGAGCAAGGTCAGGTGAGTAGGGGGTGGGGTGGGGAAGAACAGTGATCGAGTGTTTGGCCAAAAACTCACGAGTTCTGAGGGCTGAATTTCGCAGCAACGCGGTGCATCTTCAATTTTTCGGTCAAAATTTCGTAACAAGATCCAACTGATATCCCACACTCTTCAGCAAGCTCCCTGACAGTCAGACGTCGATTTGCCCGCACCAGGGTGTTGATTTTGTCGACGTGTGGGTTGTCAGTTGACATGGAAGGACGTCCAGGACGCTCATCATCTTCAATGGACTGTCGACCATCCTTACAACGTTCATGCCACTTGAAACATGCCGTACGCTTCATAGCAACATCACCGTAAGCCGTGTTAAGCATAGCAAAAGTTTCAGTCGCAGATTTTCCAAGTTTAACACAAAATTTTACAGCAAGTCGTTGGTCCTTCAGGTCATTCATTCTGAAATCCGCCAAACGAAAAAATCGCACTTCGCTTAAAACCGCGTAGCTAATACACAAATAAAGATATCTGCAATCGGGAAATAGCGTCGTAATCAGCTGATCTGTATGAACCTAGCGACACCAAGCGGATTCCCCTGAAACCAACTGGAGCCGCGCAATTCAAACAGTTCGCGTATTTTTTGAACAGTCCTCGTACATATATATTAATAAAACAGAAAAATTGTTATTGATAACTATTCGTGAAAGCTAATAGATATTTTAAATAATACAAACGAGTTTTCCTTTCAGTTGAGTTACATGACAACTAAATGTATTTTTCAAATACTTCTTAAAATTTTGGTCAGATTTATGAATCAACTATTAGTATCAGAGCATGTATTATAATGTTTTATTTACATTTGATACTGATTAGAAATGTGTAAATTTTGTCTTTATCATGTTTTTCAAAATTCTAATTTTTGACTTTTCTCGTTATTTGTAGAATCACAGTTGTTTAAAAAACAACTGTGTTTTATTTTGTAGTATTTCTATTCTAGTAACATACTTAAAACAGTTAAATCACTAAATTGTTGTAATGTAACATCATGTTTTTAAAAAATCATAATTTTTAACATGAATTCAAAACTCTAATCGATCCTCTTTGTCTGAAACTAAAATGAACACTTTCATGCAGGAAGCTCTACAGAAATATATATCACTATTTATATATGCATCATTAGTATCTTTAATCACCTTCTTTTTAAGTTCCAGAAGATAGGCTCTTGTTAATTGAAGCACCTCTGTTAAAGTGCGAGTTTCGCACGCGCTGTTTGAGTTTCCAATGCTTTGTGTTTCCCATACTCGAATAATCTTTGTTCATGTGTGACAGTAATATGGTTCACGAACCAGGTTTAACATTACTTTCATGTTTCTAACTATGTCAGGCCGTACCTGGGATAATGCATGCTAAGTTTTGACTATCTAAAATCATACTAGATCTACTGTTTACACAGCCAATGTCAGACCTCACCTGAAATACATCAGCAAAGTTGTGAATAAAAATGTATTTCAGAACGGCTGGTATGGATATTAACTTTTATTGATAAGGAGAGAACAATATTTCAACCTTCCTAGGTCATCTTCAGGTTAAGAAAGAGAAAGTTCACAAGTGACCTAACATCCAACTGCAACGCCCTCTACAATCCCGTACCCTTTCAGACTCTCGTCCCTAAGACGTGTCCGGCAACAGTCACTTGCAAACTCTCTCTTTTTTAACCTGAAGATGACATAAGAAGGTCGAAATATTGTTCTCTCCTTATCAATAAAAGTGTTAATACCCAGACCAGCATTATGAGATACATTTTTATTTGAAATGGGTTTCCCGTAATCAACTAAATCGTGAATACATCAGATTACACCTGGTGTGCGACCTTTTAACTTCTATCACAGACCACGTGAGATGTACTGCTTGCTAAGTTCTGACTATGTCTGACCACATGTGGCATGTTTCTCGCTAAATTCTACCTGAGACCACATTGGGTGTACTGTTTACTAAGTTTTATTGTCTTCACACTGTTATTATCATCTGGTAAGCTTCGAGTAACAGATTGAAAACGGTGTAATCAATCAACAGACAAATACAATATAATAATTAATACTATTACTCCTACGGTGTATTTTATGCCTATTCTATCTAATATCAAAACAAATTTTAAATTATAGTATCTTATACAAAATAAAATATGTAAGTATAATACAATATCATAGAAAAGGTCAAATGATAATAATTACAGTTGTAATAGCTGTTTTTTTTTAATTTAATTAATATTTTGTCACTGCTTTTTCTCCCATAATTCTTCGTAAGCAAGACTGGTTTTCCATAATTCCATAAACAAAGGCCCCGAAATGAAATAAATGGAACAACACATTGTTTTAGGATGCATTATTATAAGTATATTTTTCCTTTTAATTTTCTATGGCCAGCTGGTTATGGCTCTCGACTTCTTATTCTGAGGGTCGCGCGTTCGAATCCCCATCACACCAAACATATTCGCCCTTTCAGCCGTGGGGGCATTATAATGTAAAGGTCAATCACACTATTTGTTGGTAAAAGAATAACTAAACAGTTAGCGATGGGTGGTGATGACCGATTGTCTTCACTCTAACCTTACACTGTTAAATTAAGGACGGCTATCGCAGATAGCCCTTGTGTAGCTTGTTAAATTAAGGACGGCTATCGCAGATAGCCCTCGTGTAGCTTTGAGCGAAATTCAAAAACAACTACAATATCAGTTTTCCTGGGTGATAATGCTTTAAAAAAGTGATTCTTTGAACAAGGACAGGTTAATAATATTGTAAAATATGTTTTGACTTTCGACTGGGTTACGTAACGAAGCACGTCTTTAAAACTAACTCCTCTCTTTCTAACATAATTAATTCAGGTGTTACAACTTAAGTATAGTCTCTTATTGAAAAGAATGTAATAAAAAATGTAAACCAAAATTAATTATGAGCGAAATTTCATGAATTGTATAATGAATAAAGGCTTACAGTACAAGGATATATTTATAGAACAATTTTAGTTTTTGCTTTGACAATACTTACCTATTGGTCTCCACATAAATAATGGCATTGTACTGCATTGAAGACTGTGAGATAACCAGTTTCTAACTTTGATGTTTTCTAAGCCCATAGCATCTATTTTTTCTATGACTCAAAATTTTGAAAAGTTTTGTAAGATATATATGCTTTGAATAATCTTTAAAGACCATTTTAACTAATCACAGCCTTCGATTTTTTGGTAACCAGAAATTTTGGTATAAACATTGAGCCGTTCTGGTTTTTCAATGATAGATTCCGCACTGAGTGAGACTATAAACTAGATTGACTTTTAATGTGTCTGTTCGTTGCAGACTTTGGTAAATCTTTATTACAGAATACACGTACCGCAGAATAAACAAACATGTGGTATTGGTAAGTGATATCAATACCTATTGAAAAATATCAGTTTTTGTTTCTCTTCGCTGAATTCTAATTATTATTTACTTAAAACCGATAATTTATGCTTTCACTGATTATTTCAAATAAACGTAAAACTCTATGTTTTTCGTTTTTTATGATGATTTGCAGATTAAAAACTAATAGTATTTTTCCAAGTATTAATTTTTTTATGTTCAAAGTTGTTTGTTCTTATTTGCTAATAATAATATATGTTAATTAATTGTGAACAAATTTTATACAATACTTAAAATTATTGAGTTCATAATGAAAATGTTATATTTACGCTAAAACGTAATAGCCCTTAATAAGACCAAATAAGCCTCCTAACCTAGTGTAGTATGAATTTTTGAAGTATTGTTATGATAAGGAATCATATTTTCATTGCTAGTATGCCACTTATTATTTAATTTCCAATGTGTTATCTTATTACAATTTATTGATAAAACTATTTGTTCTGCTACTCAATATCTTATTAGTTGTACATACGTTATGCAAAGGCTAATCTAAGTACTGTTAATGTCTTTATAGCTTGAATTCTTCGACCTATGTATGTATTTTCAACCACTGATTTCGAGTTTAATATTTTTTCATACTTCTGTTGCTAAAGCAAATGCACCAATAGTATCAAGTAGCAGAAGGTTATATATAATTACTAATACACTAACGTGTAAATGTAATTCATTAACATTGTATTCAATTTAATATGGTGCCATTTCTTTGTTACCTCTGCATTTTTCTCTTAAAAATATTGAACTTTGCAATACGAACGAAATATCTTGACCAGGTTGGTAAGATTACGGTGACTTGAATAGTTCAGCTGAGACGTGTAAATGTTAAAATGTATTCAAAAATCAATAACAAAACTGTTCATTCTATTTATTATAACATAATATTAACCGAACACTCGTTTATGCATCAAACAGTGTATTAAACACAGTTTTTGTCATCACCTGGTTCACGTGACAAGTGGAATCACCCACATTTTAAGGTATGTGGGTATTGGTAAAGATATTTCGTATGCACTATATAAAGTGTTTTCTCAATTTTCTTCATATGTCACATTAATATGATACTATTTGACGGAAATGTTTCAGTTTGTTTCTATGTAATTTTTCAGTCTAATCCAAATCGACGTTCGTCTGAATAAAATACTCTGTTACTTGATATCCAATTTATGTTGAAAATACTTGTGTTTGGGTAGGAATTTTGCTTTTTAGTATATACGTAATGCAGGAATTAGTTCTGTAAAACGTATATTTTATGGCATGCAAAAATGCACTTCATTATTTACTAACAACAATATTCAATTTGTGTAGTAGAAACACAATTCAACATGGATTAGTGTGAATTACTTGTAGTGTTATTCAATTCGGTGTAACACAGCATAGAAATATACATCTATGTGATAAACGTTGAACTTTTCTTTGCAACACAATTATAATAATGGGTCTGGCATGGTCTGGTTGTTAGGGGGCTTGACTCGTAACCTGAGGATTGCGGGTTCGAATCCCTGTCACACCAAACATGATCGCCCTTTCAGCCGTGGGGGCTTATAATGTGAAAGTCAATCCCATTATTCGTTGGCAAAAGAGTAGCCCAAGAGTTGGCGGTTGGTGGTGATGACTAGTTGCATTCCCTCTAGTCTTACACAGCTAAATTATGGACGGCTAGCGTAGATAGACCTTGTGTGACTTTGCGCGAAATTCAAAACAAATAAGCAATCGTAATTCACTTATAACAAAAACAGAACAAAATTTGTCTTTATATAACAACAAAGGACCATATTCTGCGCAACATGAACACAAGAAGACTTTGTTCTTTGTAACATGTGAACAGCAGGACTTAATTCTGTGTAACCTATAATAATCATGAAACAATACAGCAAGTCTTTACGTGGTTTTTCTCAGTTACACAACAGAATCTGGTTTTGTTTCAGGCATGCAAAAGAGATACAATACACACACATACATATGCTTGAAGACTTGGTTAGAGATCAGCTGTAAGCATCGCGGTTTACTTCCGCGTCTCAGTTACATAGCAGGACATCGTTTAATTAGTTTTCGCCATTAATATCATTTTCGGGCGTAATCCCAAGATTAAGGGATAATTATTGAAGTGTTATATGCAAATTTCTTGCCAAAGATTTAAATGTTTGAACGGCTTCCACGTATTGTATGTTATAGTTATTCAAATAGATTATTCGTAATTTACTTAACCAATCATCCCTAACAAAATCGTTTATAATAGACGTCTAATAAAGAGTAATTATAGAATTTATTCTATTAAATACACTAAAAATAATTTCGGTAAAACGAAATAAATAATTGGCTGTTAAGCTCTTCGTTTGTTTGTTTTTGAATTTCGCACTAAGCTACTCGAGGGCTATCTGTACTAGCCGTCCCTAATTTTGCAGTGTAAGACTAGAGGGAAGGCAGCTAGTCATCACCACCCACTGCCAACTCTTGGGCTACTCTTTTATCAACGAACAGTGGGATTGACCGTCACATTATAACGTCCCCACGGCTGAAAGGGCGAGCATGTTTGGTGCGACCGGGATTCGAACCCGCGACCCTCGGATTACGAGTCGAACGCCTTAACCCACCTGGCCATGTCGGGCCTTAGGCTCTTCATTCTCGAATAATTGTTGGTAATAAGCATTGCTGTAAGTTTGTTTGTTTTTAGAAAAAGAAAATTAAATTGAAAAAAATATTCTCAGTTAAATTTCAATTACAATGAGATTAAAAAATTCGTTGGACGAAAGTTTTAATAACTGCAGTTTTAATAAGCATATTCTTTTAATAAGCGTTAGAACTGAATATTTCGTATTGGAAGAATAATCATAAAGGGACACATAAAAACCCCAAAAAACAAACGTTCAGAAGCATTTTTTAAAAATGCGTTAATAACAATGATTTAATCCTAATCATTGTTGTTTGTCAAAATTATAGGACAGTCTCGAAAGATGAAGAAAGAATATAGAAACAAATCTTAAGAGATGATAGCGCTTTTTAAGCACAAAAGGTATTATATTTAGTGTTATTAAAACGTTATCGTTAAAAAGCTAACCTTATCACACTTAATAATGACACTATCAATATCTATCTTAAGTTATTTTTCTGTTTAACTCGTGAGATGTCATCGTGAAGTTTTCTTTTAACAATCCAGGATTTGATATTTCTCATCAATAAAAATATGAAGCATGCGTTATTGTTTCATTGTTCCATGAATTTGTTTATTTTATCTGAAATTTTATACTCGGTGGCGTCTCATGTCGTTCTATTTCGATTCAGTTATTCCTTTTTCTAATTGGTGATTTTAGCATTTTTCATTCTTTTGCTCGTGAGTTTATAATTGCAAACGACGAAGCTTAACGGAGTACGTCACACAAATTGTGAGTTCTGCTGGAACAACTCAAAACCTGATACGAAAATAATTTGTTTGTACCTCAAACAGGATATTTCATTCAATCCTTTGTACATAAAACTCTTATTTTTCAGCAAAAGCCTTAGCATACAAAATACATATCGAAAATAAATATGAAACTATATAATGATCCTGCACATTTCACTTCAATATCCAAACTTTTATGAATTATTTTCAAATACAAAGAAACATGATGCGTTCACATTGATGAAAATACCTTTCAAACTTAACGAAAGTTGTTTGAATTCGTTGAAATGACAGAACAAGTATTATTTCCCGTCTTTCATTTTAATAGGGTTTTTTAGATTAATTATGTCCTTCGGTTTGGTGGTGATTTCCTAGGATTGCAACGCTAAAATACGAGTTTCGATTGCTGGTAGCAGAGTGTAAAAAGCCCATTGTGTACCTTGAATTTAAAAGCAAACAAAAACAGCATTCGTAAAACATGGTTACTCACCTTACGTTTAAAATAATCTTCTATAATACACAGAATTAGAAAACTGAGAAATGCAAAGGCAGACTGTGTATCAAGCATTGCCCTTCTTATCCTTTATTTTTAAACTTCCATACTGCCTGTCACTCAAGGTGGAATACTTTCTATCCTTCTCGCACTACCAATACTCTGAATGCATCTGAAAGAATGCGAAAAATAAATTAAAAACAACATGTTTCACAATGAGGATTATTATAATGTGTGCTCAAAGGTGTTTAGAAAAGCTAGTGTCCACTTAGTACCTTATTTTAATTAAACTTGTTTGTTGTTTAACAAAAACCTACACGATGGGATAACTATTCTGTGCCTACCATAGGTAGTGAACCCAGTTTTTGACGTGACAAGCTTTCATACTTACCACGGAGCTACACGGGATGTATTTTAGGTCATTGGCGTACATAGAAACAAAATGGAGGCCACTTATATTTGGTTCAAATTTGCTGTTGTGCACAAAACAATGTTTTGCATGCACGTATGTTTACATGAGGTCACTCTAACATACTTAACCTTTCTTAGATAATTCTATGAAGAAAATAAATTCATTTAAGTATTTATAGCTAATGTGGTATTATTTATTTAAAATAGTGGAATTTACTGATGAGGAAATTAACAAAAATCTCTAATTCTCTCATAAATCACCATTATATCAAATACCGTATTTTCCGGTTAATAAGCCGAATCGCCGAATAAGCCGAGGCCAATTTTCAGCTCTGAAAATGAGGGTTTTTGCTTATTACCGCCCAATAAGCCGAAGCCATTTTTAAGAAGTGACAAGTTTCTTCAAAATGATTTCTTAGTCTCGTTTCAGCGTCAGCATGCATGTTGTGTGTGATTATTGGCGTTCTGTAGTAAAGCAGAACGTGTCGTATTGAGACAGAGATGGAATCAATATGTCATTCGTTATTGGCTCCACTCACTGTAATTAGGTAACCAATGAAATTCCAGAAACAATGTTTCACTGTAGTCTTAACGTGCTTTGCTGATGAGACAAAATTACCGCCTATGGTAATTTTCAAAAGAAAAATATTTCCTAAGAAGAAGAAATTTCCGAAAGGAGTGATCGGCCAATAAGCCGACCCCCAAAAATCAGGTCCAAAATTTAGGGCCAGAAATTCGGCTTATTAGGCGGAAAATACGGTACATAGATTTAAGTGTTCGAACTCTTTTTTTTTTTTACGACGCTAAAATCAGGGGTTCCATTCACCTCGGTGAACTCAGCAGATAGCATGATGTGGTATTGCTATAAGAAAAGGTCCGGCATGAACAGGTGGTTAAGGCGCTCGACTCGTAATCCCAGGATCTTGGGTTCGAATCCACATCATACCAAACATTCAAACCCGGGACCCTCTGATTACGAATCGAGTGCCTTATCCACCTAGCCATACCGTGCCATATAAGATGTGAATTTGACTATTTTGCTTTATTCGCGCTACACGTTTTGTTACACCGTGAATTATGTACTTACACCTACTACATAAAACTTGTCGGCTCAACATGACCAGGTAGTTGGGGCTCTTGACTCGAAATCGGAGGGTGGGCGGGTTCGAATTCCCGTCTCACTAAACACGGTCGTCCTTTCAGTCCTTTCAGTAGGGTATAATGTTCGGTCATTCCGACTATACATTGGTAAAAGATCAGCCCAGAAGTTCAAGGTGTAGGTGGTAATGACCAGCTGCCTTCCCTGGCGTCTTTCACTGCTAAATTATGAAGTGCTAGTGCAAATAACTCTCGTGCAGCTTTACACAAAATTCAAAGCAAACTTACCTTTGAATTAAAATTTTAATCAGCAAATAAAATGATCTTAGCCACAATTAAATGCTTACAGAAACTAAAACAGAATATAAATGCAAGAAAGTGCCTCTCAAGTTGTCTCAATTAACTGGACTGCTCTTGAACAGGCCCGGCATAGCCAAGCGTGTTAAGGCGTGCGACTCGTAATCTGAGGGTCGCGGGTTCGCATCCCCGTCGCGCCAAACATGCTCGCCCTTTCAGCCGTGGGGGCGTTATAAAGTTACGGTCAATCCCACTATTCGTTGGTAAAAGAGTAGCTCAAGAGTTGGCGGTGGGTGGTGACGACTAGCTGCCTTCCCTCTAGTCTTACATTGCTAAATTAGGGACGGCTATCACAGATAGTCCTCGAGTAGCTTTGTGCGAAATTCAAAAAACAAACAAACAAACTCTTGAACTTGTATTTTTCAAATATAATATCATGAAATAGTCTGTTTATTTTCTGCGCTTCAGTGAGATACTACTTAAATACTAACTACGGTATTATGAGTTTTAATCTTGCTAGTTCTCCTATAACAGTAAAATACGTCGTATTGTTACACTGAAATTTTCTGAATAATTAAAGTTTAAAATCATAATGTAATTTATCATGAAAGTCTTCGAACACATATATGGAAAATAACCGTCGTCTTTTCCTTGGGTTTCGTCAAGTCATACATTATACAAATTATACATTTTCCCAAATGTTTCATGAATTCATATTAAATCTTATCATGCATTAAGTATGATAGGTATTTCTTTAGTACGTATGTTAGTTTAAAATGTGAATTTGTTTTTTAAGGTTACAATAAATAAAAAACTCTCTCTTTATGATAATTCTTAGAAATATATTCGTTATCTGAAGACAGCGAGTTCTCAAACCCTTCAAAACAAATATTCATCTAGTTTCTATCCATAGAAAATAAAGAATTCATGTAAACATCTACATTAGTGTTACAAAAATCTAAGGAGACCTCAAGCTTGTACTTTTAACATAATACATAACGACAATGAACAACTGTCCACGTATTATACAAACCTTTCAAAATAGCAACCTACATCAATGACAACAATCATAAAAACCGCTGCTTTTAATACTATACTTAGGTTAAAGCATCAGCGCATAAAATGATCTAAACCTAATATAACAAAGAATAATCAGAAAATAAAGCATTTTTTAGGCCTAACCGATGAAAACTTCATAATATTCCAGAAAAGGTTCACTCACACAGGCTAATTTCAGAGTGTTCACATTTTCCCTATTAAATGCTAAAAAAGTTTTTTATTTTTATTTTCCCTTTTCTTATTTTCATTTTTCGAAGCTCTACTCAAATAAGTGGTTGAGTCTCACAACGCAAAATGCATATTTTTCTTTATATTCATTGGCCTTAAGATTTTTTCCAGCAGTGTATTTCGTAGTATGTTCTCAAACAAAGTAGCCTGAGGAACAAACTGTTCTTTGTTAATCAGAGATGGACCATGTGATCCATCATGTAATAATATGATATATTTAACTTACTGGCAAACTTTAATAATATTTTTCAATACTGATAATACACGATGACGAATTTCACATTTTGGTTAAATTAACTGAAACATCTAATTATGCTGATTGTTTCATACATTTCCCATTATTACAAGTTAATATGGTTCTTCATAAATAAACTAAGAGCACTATTTTGGTACTAACGTCTTTGTGAAGAAAGATAGCAGTAAGAAAGGGTAGACAAAACTATCAGTTTTTATTTTCGACTCATTAAAAGCGAGCCGATAAAATTTCGTTTAAAACTTACTATCAAAAAATTATTTATTTTCCAATATTTTGTAGAACACATTCAAGATATGACATCAGTCATTCTGTTCGTAGGTTTTGTAGTTTTAATTCATTCTTCAAGGAAAATCTAAATACATGTATAAAGCGTATATTATGTGGTGGTCGTTAAACACACAACAAAGTTGTTTAATGTAACACTATGAAAGAACGTCGATTCAATCCCCGCTAGTACAACGGTAAGTCTACGGATTTACAACACTTAAATCAGGGGTTCAGTTCCCTCGGTAGACTCAACAGATATCCTCATGTTGCTTTGACTTAAGAAAATACACATGTAGATTCGAGCAAAGATGTTATCTATTTACGATTTAATCAAATAAAAATTCTAACTTCAGTTATTGTTTAAGCATGAATAATTCAAATATGGATTTACGTCACAAACTATGTAGATTTACATTATGTTTAAACCTTTCACAGGCGCTTTCGTTTTTCAACATGAAATATTTGTCTACCTTAAAACGTAGGTTATGCATGAACAATGTTTTAAAACGAATAATAATTTGTAATTATTCCAGCGACAACTTTCTAATAAAGACGTTAACTCACCTGATGACTCAACACTAATCTTAAGGACTTATTTATAACACTAGGACTTGAGAATCTATCCCGCTGCAGACGCAGCATTTGATGAAATTGTTTTTAAATAAAGCCAAATATAAGCAAGATGTTTATATCTTTTAGATTTCACTTAAATTACACGCACACTGAGTACATACAGTCTCTACGTGAGTTGTGTTTGTCTCTTAGTATAACACATGTAATCGATTTCCATCGTTTGTACCGGTAGATCATGAAACATCAGATCAGGACCGTGTTTTCAGGTAATAACTAAAGTGCTCTATTTTCGCTTGTGTTATACACAAATTGTGCGTGAACCAGTAATCACTTCCTTTCTTTATAGCATATTCTGGCAACACTTATTTAAATCATCAAACCGCATTGCCATGATATAATGCTTAAAACAATCACACGTTATTCGACTCTGTCAAATTTAATTTCAAATCACTGAAAGGAAATTGTTTACTTCAGAGTTGCTTGTGAAAACGATATTTAACCTTTCACTATCAAACGGACTTACATCCTTAGGCTATTTGAAAACTAAAACATAACAAAACATATCAAACTTGAATACGTAGCTGTTCTCGTATTAACACGAAGGAGAAAGTAGCTAACAGGTAGTAATAAACAGCTAACACTACAACTACTCTACCGTGAATAACTTAGTAATGGAGCATTTGTCCACTGAGTCTGCGTCTCAGCTGTAAGGCTGGGAGCTTATAACACTAAAAATCGGATTTCGATACTTTTAATGGACGTATGTGTGTTTCTCTTATAGCAAAGCCAATGCAGCTATCTGCTGTGTCCACCGAGGGGAATCGAACCCTGATTTTAGCGTTGTAAATTCAAAGATATACTGCTGTTTTAGCGAGGGACACTTGTAATGGGCGGGACAAATATAGATCGTTATGTAACTATACACTTAACAACAAAGAATTGTTCAAATAACAAAATAAATAGCATTATTCAACGTAGTTTAAATCGTTGCTCGCAGTGTCACGACGTATAAAACCCTGTCGGAAAATCAAAATATTTTTAAACCAAGATTCAAAATTTTGGTCATGAGAAAAAACTCATTCAAACGCATTAAGCTTAGAACGATAAGGAATTAAAAATATATTTTAAATTAAATATTTCATAAAAATAATTAATAGTCAACTATGCCTCTTATACAAACACAAAAAAATATGTGTCACCATTTTCATTCAAAAAAGGTGAACAGATATTTTGAATGCATAATCAGAAATGACAATTTTAAAAGTAATTACCATCAACGTTTTCGATCCAAACCATCTTGAGAAAAAAGTTATAAATATAAACAAAAAATAAGACACACGTTAATTTTTTCTAACTTATTTAAAGGTACACCTTAAATAGATGTTAATTAATAAGTAATGTTCAGGGATAGCAGCTAGAAGAGGCTTTTTGGGGCTGAAGCTCTAGCCTCCTCTGTAGCTCCTGTAACAAACGGAAAGCGCGTATTGTTAAATCTAGCTCATTTCCTAAACATTAAGTTATGTATGCATACAAACCGAATAGTTTATCTCTCTCGATTTTTGTTTGTTTGTTTATTCGCACAAAACTGCACGAGGACTGTCTGCGCTCGCCATACCGAATTTTGCAGTGTAAGATTAGAGGGAAGGCAACAAGTCACCAACACCCAACGTCAACCCTTGGGCTACTCTTTACCAACGAATAGTAAAATGAACCGTCTCTTTACAATGCTTCCACGGCCATAAGTATGTTTGGTGTAACAAGGATTCGAACCCGCGATCCTCAGATTACGAGTACAGCGCTATATCCACCTGGCCATGTCGGGCTTGATTTTATTTTGTCTTGATCACCTCAGCCTCCCACCAGGGAAAGGCTAGCGCCGTCCATAAAAATACTTATTTGGTCGAATTCTCATTTCTTTTGTTGTTGTTTTGAATTAAGCACAAAGCTACACAAAGGGTTATCTGTGCTCTACCCACTATGGGTATCAAAACCCGGTTTTTAGCGTTGTAAATCCGCAGACATACCGCTGAGCCACTGGGAAGCCTTATTTCTTTTCAGCTATTTATCTGATTTTCTTTCTCACTTTGTTATTCAAATTTGTCTAACTTACAATTTTCCTTCCCTTGCAAAATTTATTTCTAAATGTTCACTAGTAAAATTAAAATATTTTAATTTGTTACTGCACAGTTTTATATATATATATATATAAGCATTATGCACCGTCGTCTTCCTATATTTTGTCTTTAGACCATGAAAGGCGAAAGCATAAGCATTAACGTCATGTAAATAACAGGAAGCGCCAAATTACAAAAGTCTTGGAAACTGAAGTCTGTTTTCAAAACCATGAAAACTTTCAAATAGGTATTTTAAAGAAATTTTTTTATAAAAACACATTAAGAATGCATACTTTCGTTGAAAATTTTATCCTGGGCTGTGCTTTATTCATTACACATTACAGGTCTGTCGATTGGAGCACCATTAGAGCAATACCGGAAACAATCGAACGGAAGGAAGTAAAAAGCTGAAAACCAACGACCTTATGATGTAAAGAGGTAACACGCGCATTCGGTTCCGTTTGCTGTAATTTCTACACCATTTATAGTGTGTCTCAAAATGAACTATAAAATTACCTACTATACTATCTGATAATCTTGAGTTCTATTGTCCAACCAAATACCGAAGGAAGCTAACAATCAGTTTCCCATATAAGCTTACACGCAAAGAGAAATAACGTTTTCATATTTCTGAAAGTAACGTAGCTTAGCAAGTCGGATTTATTTCTCAAAAAAGAAAATATTCTGGTGAGATAACTTTATGTTAAATATTTTACCGTGTAATAAAGTTAAATGTTCAATCCACGCCTGAGTAAACCTTTTTTTTTAGTAAAGCTTCCTAATTGTGTGTTTATTTTTGTCATATACAAAAACACTAGCGAAAACTGTAAATGTAATTTCAAACTTCACGCATTATTTTAATATTTTGAAAGGAGTCACCTGCCTTTGCAATGCCATTTATCTAGTTTTTTACAGTGAAATAAATGATTTAATCCCTAAACCTACTGTTGATGATCTATGTTGATCACCACTGGCTTTTTGGACACATTTTAAAATTATTTATGCACAAAATTATTTTGAGTTCGTTGGTTTACTAAGCATAGAATTATATATATGTAAAAACGGCTCGTTTGGGTTGAGAAAATATTTTACATTTTTACATATCGGAACTAAAGCCCAAAAAAAAAACAATACAAAGGAACACCTTTATACCTATATTAATAAATATAATCAAACATTTCAGCATGCCCTCTACATTCCTGCACTCAGTTACACAACCCCTTTCAAACATGTGGTCAGCTATCGGTCAGTTACCTCTTTCTTTCTTTGTGAACCTGACGATGACCGAAGAAGGTCGAAATGTTGTTCGCTTCTCCACATAAAATATTTTCTCAACCCATACCAGCCGTTTTTTACATACATAGGTATTCAATATGATGCACAATAATAATCGGTACTCACACAAGTCTGTGATTTGAGGATAGGTACACACGTAGTCATAATGATGTTGTTTCACTATGATAATTCTATCAGTTTTATGAAAGTATTTTGTGACCGTGGCAGGCACTATTAACGATGTACAGCACAATATTTTGTTCACTTTATAACAGTGACAAGGAAACAACGTCTAGTATGGCAGAATCGAAATTCGAAAGCCCGGCATGGCCAAATGGATTAAGGCGTTCAACTCGTAATCCGAGCGTCGCGGGTTCGAATCCCCGTCACAACAAACATGCTCGCCGTTTCAAAAGTGGCAGTCAATCCCACTATTTTTGGTAAAATAGTAGCTCAAGACTAGCTACCTTCCTTCTAGTCTTACACTGCTAAATTAGGGACGGCTAGCGCAGACAGCCCTCGAGTGGCTTTGCGCGAAATTAAAAAAATACAAAAACAAAAAGAAATACGAATTCAGCCAAATCAAGTTTGTTGTTTTTTTGTGTTTTTTTTATGGGCGGCGTCAGCCTTTTCCCAGTAAGGGGGCTGAGGTGGCCAGGTGGTTAGTGCGCTCCACTCGTAATCTGAGGATCTCGGGTTCGAATCCTCGTCACACCAAACATGCTCGCCCTTTCAGCCGTGGGGAGTTAAAACGTGACGGTCAATCCCACTATTCTTTGGTAAAAGAGTAGCTCAAGAGTTGGCTGTGGATGGTGGTGATTAGATGCATTTCCTCTAATCTTACGCTGTTAAATTAGGAATGACTATGGTAGATAGCTTTCGTGTAGCTAGCTTTGCACGAGATTTATCAAACAAACCAAAAATACCAGCTTCAAGTGCAGCGTCCATCCTCGTAGGCTTCACGAGGATGGTAGAACAGCGTGTATTCGTGTGTGCCATTCTCCTCATTAAATAGTAAGTAGTAAGGGATTATCGTCAATCTGGTAAATACGAAAATATTAGTACGTCGCTAGTACAGTGGTAAGTTTACGGATTTACAACGTTAAAATAAGGGGCTCCACTCCCCTCGGTGGACACAGCAGATATCATTCATTAACGATGTCCGTAAGTAATTATGTAAATTTCCTTCAGAACTGTTAGTATAAAATCCACATCAGATCGACATATCCAGATTGTTAGGGCGCTCGACTCGCCCTTTAAGGGACGTGAGTTCGAATCACTGTCACATCAAATATGTCTGCGGATTTATACCTCAAGAAATTGTGTTTCGATGTGGTGGGCAGAGCACACGTCTCTTTATGTAGCACTGTGCTTAACTACAAACAAACTGCTTCTTTCGAACATATTTTGTTCCTATCGTTCTGTTTTTCTACTGGAGTTATAGTTATCCTTGACATAATGTGTTCAGACTTTACGTAATGTTATAATATATCACACATATACTGATATATTTTACAATTAGTAATATACAATAACAACGTTTTCTGAAGGAATAATAAACAAGCGTTACCACAATGTCTTTCACCTTGTTTTAAATTATATATGTTTATGTAGGACAAAGACAACTGCCAATTTCGTTAGCAAATCAATCTTTATATCAGAAACAAACACACTATATATAATATTGCTTCCAGACATAATCTATAATCATAATCTTGAGAGTATGTTCTATTTGGATAAAGCACTAAGTTATGTTCTAGTCCAACTTACTGTTAGTACTTGAATCTTATCAAACATAATTTTGAACGCTAAAGAGGATTAAAACAAACGGATTCCCAAACAAATTACAGAAGCAGTATATGGCTTGAGAATACAATCCAAGTTACCTTTTTACGGTAACAGGTAAACCAATTCACGTAACATTTTACTTAAATCAAATAAAATACTTTATCATGGAAGAAAAATTTATCAAGAATTTTTTAGACTAAGGAGAAACAGGTAAAGTAAAGAACCTTATTTGTGACAAAAGAGTATAACATATAAGGAGATTTTTACATGAAACAGCAGTTAAAAATAAGGACAGAAAAGAAATGTTAAGGTAAGCGCTAGGGTCGTTCCATGCCAACTCACACAGAAAAAAAGAACTTTTCCCAGTTCATGTCAGAGATTTTCTTGAAAAAATTCAAGCAAAAACTTCATCTTGATTTATTCAGCCATGCGAAATCCTGAGGCTGTACTGCATGGATGAATAAATCAAAATGAAGTTTTTGCTTGATTTTTTCCAAGAAAATCTCTGACAAGTTCTGGGAAACTCTAGATGAGTTGACATGGAATGACTCATTAGTCTGCCACGACCCTTGCTGGATGTTAATAATTTCTTGATGTGTCAGAAAAGGTTAAGAAGGCGAGGAAGGCTAAATTAAAACAATAACATTGTGACTTTTAAGTCAAAAATCACAATAAAAAGTCCTAAAGTTAGCAAAAATAAATAGCGAGGCACTGTGGGTCAACTCCACAACTCGAATAGTCAGGAGTAGACCAAAAATAATAAAATTGGTCTTGTGAAAAATCAAAAACAGTTTATGTTATCCAGAGTTACAGGTGGGTTTAAGGTATTTAATATTTAAATAATACACACTTTAATTCGCCCAATTCGTTTGTTTATAGTTAGGTACAAAGTTACACAATGGACTAACCGTGCTTTGCCCACCACGGGTATCTAAATCCGATGTTTAGCGTTTTAAGTCTGCATACATACCGCTGTGCCACTGAGGGATCATCTCCCTCGAGATCGAAGTAAAAAGTATCGAATGTAACAGTGTTTATCAAACTATTACTGGTGGTATTCTGTATCCATGGGACGATTAGAATAAGAGTTAGTTATTCGTTTGCTGCAAAATGTTGTTATAATATGTCATATTAATTATTCATTCTCACACATTTTTAACAATGTGCCAGTCGGGAAGGGAGAGCATTATGACCAATCCTCATAAGTTCAAGTAGCGATCAGAACATAAAAAGGAAACCGAATCCACTCTTATCAGGTATTTTAATATTAAATCTTTCAGATCCCTAAGTGACTTGGAAGATAACTAGGCACAAGCAGAAACTTTAGCTTCTCTCCAACCCACTCATGGAAAATTACTAAACTTTAAACTGAGGGTGAAACGTTTAGGGCTGAAAGTCGATTTTTGAAAATCAAGAACAAATTCGTACTATGGGTTTAATTTTTGTAAAACCGGTTGGTTGGTACTGTAACATGAGTGATAGATGTAGCACCATGGTAAGAAGTGACTCAAAACATCCGAAAAGACCGTGAATGAAGGAAGACAGTAAGTGGGAGATGAAGGAAGGAAAGGTTGTCTGGTACTTCAAGGAAACCGTGGTTGCAACAGCTGGTAAAGTAGATCGAAGCTGACATAAAGCTAACAAGTTCCAGGATGATTACGATCAGACAAAAGCATGTAAATACTTGAACAAGATTTTAATTTAAGAGAGAGCTTAAACTTGCCATATCTGAAAAAGTAAACTATGACTGAAATGTAAGTTAAAGCTAATTTTCAGAATTGGAATTTATATCTTAAATGTACTACTCTACTACCAAAGTAATCAGATCTGAAAATAAACTTTTGTTTTGATTCATCATGCTATATTTAACAATTTCAGTTTCTG
Organism: Tachypleus tridentatus; assembly: GCF_004210375.1. NCBI lineage: Eukaryota > Metazoa > Arthropoda > Merostomata > Xiphosura > Limulidae > Tachypleus > Tachypleus tridentatus. The sequence continues at coordinate 138,845,397 of NC_134831.1, read as the reverse complement.
TGGAACGGACCTTTTCAGGGCTGGGATCGGTCAATGCAACATTCAAAGAAAAAAATTTTGAGCTTGTTCTTTCAAAGACAGTATGCTTGTGTGGCATGATCTGATTGGTTGGACAACAGCTAATCACAGTGTAAGCTATCGAAAATTTATTGTTCACTTTCATACAGTATAGACAGGAACTCCATAACACATGTATTATCATTTCATGTGCACTTTATTCACTGTTTCCATAATTATTTCCAATAACACATAATTTTTTGTATAAAATATTAAGACGAGATACTGTATACGAAAAATAAAGAATGGTTAGAATTTATATAAATATCATAGTACTGTTTATTGCCTGTTATACGTCCATGTAACTACTTCACAGAGTTTGGATTTATCTTTACCAAAATTAGTATGGAGGAATTGCTAGAATACATACAAATTTTAAGTTTTGTAATTTGCGTTTTGCGGTTTCTACCCCTACTTCACCCCTCTTGATGGATTTTCATCACATTTAGCAGAAAAGTTTGTTGGGTCCATGCGGATATACATGAAAATTTGCCACTTCACATTTTGTATTTTGTAGTTTTTATGGGTTCTTTTGCGTATGTGTTTTTTTTACAATTAATTATAGATGATTGATTGATTGATTGGTTGATTGGAATTAAACACAAAGGTACACAATGGACTATTTGTGCTCTGCTCACCAAGGGTATCGAGCCCCGGTTTCTAGCAGTGAGTCCGCAAACATACCGTTGTGCCACTAGGGGGCAATCATAAAGGAAGCGCCTTGGATAAACTTTCATTAATCATGAACGTGCACGACTTTCGTCAAGAGGACGAGTACTCCAGCGAGTTTACATATTTGCTTATGACAAAACAAAGCCAATTTGATAAATAATATCAATCATTCCCTCAGTTCATTTATACGAGAATCGGGTATCTGATTATTCATTGTGTAATCAACACTGCAAAAGTCTTTGCTTCTTAACAGCTTACTTTAATAAAGGATATGGTTGCATTCCTATTCCCAAGGTGTTGATAAGTATCTGAATGATTTTGATCACTTCCAACAAAACATATTTCCAGGTCCTATTTAGTGTCTGAGATCACTTACTGGGAGTGAATCATATTCTAAAGTGCTCCATACGTAACCGATGTGACTGAAATCTCAAGAGCTTCTAAATGCCATTTCGTTCAATCGTTTCTTCTTCCAAGAATGTTTCGAGAGCTTAGCGGAGGGAGTAGGTATTATCAGCCATAGGCCTAAACGTCACGACCAACATATAACAATATAAATGATCAAAGAACATTGTCATTTTTATTTGTAATCTTAATGGTAGCACTACACACGGTGTATAGGTTGGTACGCTCACCAATGCTCATTCTTACCTGCAACCTACTTCCATTACTGCCTTATGCGTCATGTAGCTCTATGACAATGGGAATAGGTCTGATTTAACATTTTATCCAAATTAGTATATGCTTACCATCTATCTGTGGGGCAAATCACAACTCTTTTAAAAAATAACAGTGCTACATATGTCTTTTGTCCACTATATTTGTTCTTGGTACTACTGTAAATAAGATATATTATGTCTTGCTGAGAGCAGAATGGATCTCATTCAACATCAGTTATACAGAGTGGTTTTGTGAAGTGTGATTCTTACAGTCTTAGAGTAACACGACATTAATTGTGGGTGCAAACATTTGATTCAGTGGTGGTTATCCTCTAGTTCTGTGGACGATAATCTGCTCTGCTCAGGTGTCTTAGTAATTGCACCATGGAGTAGGATAGATCCCAAATTTTACTAACTACTTTTAAACTTTTATCCAAACAAAATATCCAACTATAATTGTTCAGTTTCCATCATTTTCGTGGTTCTCCACATGAGTGAAATGTGCATTGTCTTCTTTAAAATCTTTCTATGGTTCATGAATAATTTCGATCATTTTAAATTGTGATTCATTGGAAAGTGACAACCAATAAAAAAAAAATCTGTGTGATACTGCCATATATAATAGCATACATAGCGTTTGCATTTTAGATTATGTGAATGACAAAACAAACAAAACAGTTTTGTTTGCATGACAATGAACTACGGAACTAAACTAATGTTATTTTTTTAGTAGTGGATTTACCTTTTAAAAGCTGTATACAAGTCACAACTAGCAGTTAACTGTTCTACGTAGCATGCATTAGTTACTGGCAAAATGAGTTCGAAAATTTTGTGCATTACAAAAGTAAATGATGTTAGCTTTAAAAATTTAAAAATCATTATGAATTTTGATTCTCTGTAAAACTAGAGTTAATAACATTTTATAAAGAAATTGTTTGGCCAGTCGTGTTCCAGTGAACAAATTGTATATATCAATCTAACACTTTTATTACATTGCACTGGCAAAAAAATTCCAGAAACAAACTAGAATTCAATGAATTCCGGCATGGCAAGGTGGTTCGAGCGCTCGACTCGTAATCTGAGGGTCGCGAGTTCGAATCCCCGTCGCACCAAACATGCTGGCCCTTTCAGCCGTGGGGGCATTGTAACGTTATGGTCAATCCCACTATTCGTTGGTAAAAGAGTAGCCCAGGAGTTGGCGGTGGGTGGTGATGACTAGCTGCCTTCCCTCTAGTCTTACACTGCTAAATTAGGGACGGCTAGCGCAGATAGCCCTCGAGTGGCTTTGTGCGAAATTCAAAACCAAAAACCTTAAACATACTGCTGTGTAACTTGAGAGCCACCTAATAAAAAAGAATAAAAAAACGTGTGTATATGTTTATAATGAACTTGAAATATAACTTTGACATCACAAGGGACAGAAAGGAAGCAAGAAATTTTATTTTTCTAGTCATAATGGTACTAAATTATTTAGAAAATTACTGTACATTTTCAAAAAGTAAGATATTTTATAGTACCACCTAACAGTATAGCATTTCAACCACTATATTCATACATGTCATAAAATTATGATATTCCTATCCAACTAAATAAATTGACGTACATAATTTATACTTAGAGTACCAAACTTTACCTAAAGCATGTTTCTTTTGTGTGAATGTGCGATTCAAATTCGAATTCCATGAATATCGCTAAACAATTCGATAGAATTTGGTCAGGAAAACGCAAAGCAGAAATCGCACGTGAGCCTTGGGTTTATTTTGGTCACGATTTAGCAAGACGAGGATGAACTTGTAGACTCATGTGTCAAAACTTTTAAGTTGAGCCTTCAGAGCAAAAATTGCAAAAGATCAACAGAATATTTACATTCAGAATGTAAAAGCTTCACAAAGTTGCTGAATATTTGATTGAGATAACACATGTATTTAACAAAAGAACGATGTAGGAACAATTACCTTTTAGTAGAAAATAAGTAAATATGTTATTCATTACTTAATAGGTATACATCATTCGTTAGCTCAAACACATCTATAATCCATTACTTTAAATACATAAACTATATAATCAGTGATGTCGAGAAAACCCACTTGTAGAGTAATATATATGTAAAAACGGCTCGTTTGGGTTGAGAAAACATTTTACGTAGAGGAGCGAACAACGTTTCGACCTTCTTCGATCATCGTCAGGTTCACAAAGAAAGAAAGAGGTAACTGACCGGAAGCTGACCACATGTTTGAAAGGGGTTGTGTAACTGAGTGTTGGAATGTAGAGGGCGGGCTTAGATGTTTGAATATATTATTTATTTTATTATTATTATTTATTTTATTATTTTTAATATAGATATAAAGGTGTTCCTTTATATTGGTTTATTTTAGATTTGAGTTGTTCTATAAGTAAGGCTTCTTTAATTTTGTGTTTGTTTATGTTTGTTTCTTTATTTAGTATTTGAGTGTTTTCTATGGTTATGTTGTGTTTATTTGATTTGCAGTGTTCGAAAACATGCGAAGGTGACTTTTTATGTTCTGTGAATCTGGTTTCCATTTTTCTACTTGTTTCTCCAATTTTGAAGCCGTGGCAGTTATCACATTGTATTTTATAAATAATGTTGGTGTGGTGTTTGTCAGTATAGTTTTTACATAGTATAGACCTCAGTTTTGTGCCTGATTTTTGAATAAATTTGGTATTAACTGGAATGTTATATTTTGTTACTAGTTTTGCCAAATGTTGTTATTTTTCTGCTGATGTCGGGAATATATGGTATGCAGCAGTATATGGTTTCGAGATTTTTTGATTCGTGAGATATATTTACTTTTGTTGGTTGATTTTGCTTTCTTTCTGGCCTGGCATGGCCAAGCGCGTAAGGCGTGCGACTCGTAATCCGAGGGTCGCTCGTCGCGAGATATATGTTACGATTCCCACTATTCGTTGGTAAAGAGTAGCCCAAGAGTTGTGGGTGGTGATGACTTTTCCCTCTAGTCTTACACTGCTAAATTAGGGACTAGATAGCCCTGAGTAGCTTTGTGCGAAATTCCAAAACAAACAAACAAGCTTTCTTTCTAGGTGTGTGCGTATAATGTTTTCTACGATTTGTGGAGGAAACTTATTGATGTTGATGAAGTATTGTTTTATTTTGTCTAATTCATCGTTAATTTTATCTGGTGAGCATAGTTTTATGGCTGTGTTTATTTGGTTTCTTCGTATGTTGAGTTTTTCTTGTGTTTCATGTGCTGAGTCCCAAGGAATGTGTAGTCCAGTATGGGTGAATTTTCGGTGGATTTCTGTTTTGAATTGTGTATCGGTTCTTGTAATTTTGAGGTTAAGAAATGATATTTGATTGCTTTCTTCTTGTTTACATGTGAAGTTGATGATGGATTGTAAAAACTATATAGTTTTAATACATAGCAGTCAGTATTAAGTAAGAAGCAACATGGATACTGCATACAAAAATATATCTGATTACGACAAACATATCATTACTGATATATGATTTTAATTGTAACAGCACATGGTATACAAAGCTTTATGTGGATATTTACTGTGACACTTTATTTTCATATTTCACTTATAGACTAAAAAACTCAGCACTTTTCAATTTGAACTGCAAAATAGTTTTGTATTAAACCAAGTATAAAATGATTCACGAACTTCTAGTCGAATGAGAACAGTTGTATTAAACTCCGAGCTACTGGACAATCTATTACTGAAAAAATATATGTATATTTCCTTGGATTACATTACACTCTAGTTTCTCACGAATCTCATATTTTAAAAATGGAGCTTTCTCCGCATTAAACTTAAACCCAGAATTCTCAATCGTAGTTTTTTTTTTTATCTTATTCTACTATACTCCATTTTTCAGTTCATTTTTACAAATAAACACAACTTAATTTGAGTATATATAATATTTTACTTGTTGGTATCATCTTATGTCAAAAGTACTTTGTTTTGCAAGCTCTTTTACGTTTTTCATTTACAAAAATCTGCAAGCCCTTGGAATAAGCCTGTTACTCATAAGTGCTCGTTGTCGGGTTTTGACTATGGGCTAGGATTCTTTTATAGTAGATGTCTGTGTCTTGCTGACGGAAAATTCAAACAACAAATCGACAGCACGCAATATATTTGTTTTAAAATAATATATTCAAAACAAGTTAAAAGTGCGCATAAAATTATTTACTCTATAAGTTATTACAGTTGTACCTAAAATTCTGAATAATTATCTTTTCTTGTCAAAGGTCCACTTGTTAAGCTACTTTAGAACTCAATTGGCAAAACGAATTATTTTTCTCTACTATGTCCTTTACTTCATAATATGCGATAAATTCACTTACATTTCCATGTGGGTTACAAGAGCTTTATGTCTTCATTCCGTCCACACAGGCGAGTTCAATTACTTTAGAACACATTTTGACAAAAACAGATTACACTATGTAACACAAATTTTGTTCCTAGATAGTATGTGTTATTTCTCAACTGCTTACGTTGTAAAAGTACAGAAAATGGCCATTATTCCCTTCAGACTTTGCTTTTGTGACCTAGATAAAGAAATTTAGAAATTACCCTATTTTCTGTGTAAAAACGGGCAAATTTACATATTTTCATTTACATGAATCAAGATTTACATGTATTTATACTAATATTATAAAAAAATGAACAAAATTGTTTAAAAGTGAATAACCTTTTGAGATTTACGACTGTAATGTAAAGCACTTTCACGTATCAGTCTCCAAATATAGTTTAACATCACGTTTTCGTTATATGCTCCTTGGTAGCGGCGTTTAGATTCCAGTATATCTTAACGAAAGCACTCTCCTTTCTTCTCTGAGTATGCTCCCATGTTCTCCTTCAATTTGTCAAGATGAGTGTCAAGGATATGGACTTTCAGGGACATCCTGCAGCCCATTTTGCCGTAGTTCTTCACCAGATTCTCAACAAGTTCCACGTAATTTTCAGCTTTGGGATTGCCCAAGAAGCTCCAAACCACTGCGACAAAGCTGCCTCAAGCTTTTTTCTTTCCTTCCTACTGAGCTTCTTGGGGAATTCTGTGCACTCCAGGACCTTCTTTATTTGTGGTCCAACGAAGACACCAGTTTTGATCTTTGTCTCAAACAGCTTAGGGAAGAAGTCTCGAAGGTACTTGACGGCTGCCGATTCCTTATCAAGAGCTGTGACAAATTGTTTCATGAGACCCAGTTTTATATGCAATGGTGGGAACAACACCTTATGGAGGTCCACTAGTGGCTGACACTTGACATTGTGCCTCCCCACAGAGAACTCGGTCATGTGATTTCTGTTATAGTGCGCTGCGGTGTCCCTGCTGTCCCAAAGTCAAAGAATTTTGATAAAGATTCCTTGAAGACCCATCAAGAATGCCACCATTTTGAAGTCTCCGATAACCTCCCAGCCATTCTCATCATACTTTAAGGCTTTTAGCAAGGTCTTGACGCTGTTGTATTCCTCTTTAAGGTGCACCAAAAGAGCCAGGGGAAAAGACGGATACTTATTTCCGTTATGGAATAGCACAGCTTTCAGGCATCACTCGTTCGGGTTACAGGCAATTCCAATTGCCTCGCACAGACCTGATACATTGTGGCAGAAGCAGAGCCCATCTTGACGAGTGAAGAAGCTTGAAAATGTTGGTGACGCATCCTCTGACTTGCAACTTGCACATTTTCATCTAACAAAACCCAGTCCTTGAGCCTAGATGTCAAAAGCTCGGCATTCGACTTTGTTAGACCGAGATCTCTGATCAAGTCATTGAGATCTCTTTGGTTGGGGTAGTATTGGTTTCTCTCACCAGCTGCACCTCTGAAATTATAATCTCCATTTTCAACGTTTACCTCCTCTTCTAATTTGCTGCTCTCTTCTGAAAATGGCTGCTTTCTCTCTGGCGGAGTGGTTACATGGAGCTCAGGGCAGTGCGGCAATGGGGCGATATATGATGCAAGGTTCGTGTAGATGATAGCAGATGCATTCTCACCAGACTGACGTTTGGAATGGTCCACCATGCAGAAGTAGCGATTGCTTGAGTTTAGTGGTTAGTGGATTTACGCCAAATTCTTGGAATAGCGAACTTCATGGCTCTCTTTTTCCCTCTGCAACATCATACAAAATAGCAAAATAAAATTGTTATTATGAAGAATAAATTTATTTCATCCACAACTAATGTGTAAGAGATTTATGCAAAATGTTTTATATCTGATATTTTTACACTACTGAAAATCAAAAAAAATAAATTAATAGATATTTAAATTTTAAAGATCTAAAATTTGTATAATATAAGATCTTACTATTCAAGTAAGCAAAACTTGTCCGTCTTACACTCTAGAGTTGTTGTTTTTTCCAGTGCTCGCAAGTAAAATGAGGTGCTCAGAGTTTGTCTTGATCTCCAAAAGGCATGCTGAAATATACCTTGTAGGCTTCACACATTTTAGCAGATATTGCCACAGAGTACTTTTTTGCTCTTGTTTTGATAAATTGGCCACATACATAACAGAATGCATCTGGAGAATGCTTGCAGTTTCTTGATGCCATCTGTGATAAAATCAGATACGTCTATGTGTTCATTTAGACAGCTAGAACTATGTAAACTGAAGTGGTGAGTGGTGAGCCCCTGTATATATATATATTGCTATGGAAACTTCTAGAAAATCCTAAAAGGTTCTTGAAAATTCTCGTAAGTTCTACAACATTCTAGAAAGTTCTTGAAAATTCTTATAAGTTCCAAAAAATTCTTTATCAGCTACTCAGCACTGAATCTACCTGGAATGTTCTGGAAAATGGGTAAATTTGAAAATTTCATTACCCAGGTCACAAAAGCAAAGTTTGAATAGAAAATCAGGTATTTTCCATTTACTTTAGGCATAAGCGATTGGGAAATAACATTTTCTGCTCAGGAACAAGAAAACGTAAAAATTTTGTTACATAGTGTTATTTCTCTTTATCTCTGTTAACTGTGAAACTCACTTTAAAATATTACCAGTTATGGCTTAACTAACTATCACTTAGTCTATCTTCACTTAATTTGGCGATTACCACAGTTGTATCCAGAGCTTATAATAACTGTCTATTTTTTTTCGTCAAAAGTCCACACAGGCTGCTTTATTTACTTTAGAACCTAATTCACGAGACAATTTATTTTTCCTATCTTTGTTGTTATTATACAGCTGTGAAACTCACTCTAGAAATCACCCATTAAGGCTTATCAATCACAACCAGGCTAACTTCACGATTTTTTCACTAACAAACTTTTTTCTATATTCCTTAACTTTCTGTATCTGCACGTATTTATAATATGAAACAGAAAAATGTAGAACTCTCTAGCCCGCTAGTAGCAACAATAATAAACATAACTAGAAACACTTGATAGCTTCGAGTAAAATGACGTCAGCAATAATACTAAAGCCGAGTATGTGTTTTCTTTTTTCAAAGCCACATCAGGCTATCTGCTTAGTCCACCGAGGAGCATCTAACCCATGATTTTAACGTTGTAAATTCGAAAACTTACTGCTGTACCAGCGGGGGCCTAGAAAAACAATCAAACTGCATACACAACACACTGATCGTGGCCAGGTGGTTAAGGCACTCGACTCATAATTTGTTATTTGCATCTTGTATTTATGGAATAATCATTAAAGCTTTTTATCACTGCCCCTAATTTTGAATAACCGATCAGAGAAGGCAGTTGGTCAGCAGCATCTTACTACTCACAATCAATTCTATGGGATTGACTGTCACACTGATCACCCGCAGGCAGCTTAAGGTATATTGTATGGTATCATACATATTCAGAACTAATCGGCCCAGCATAACCAAATGGTTAAGGCACTCGACTCGTAATCTGAGGGTCGCGGGCTCGAATCCCCGTCATCCCAAATATGCTAGGCCCTTTCAGCCGTGCAGACGTTATAATGTTTCAGTCATTCCCACTATTCATTAGTAAAAGAGTAGCCCAAGAGTTGGCGGTGGGTGGTGATAACTAGCTGCCTTTCCTGTATTTTTACACTTAGCAAAATTAGGAACGGCTAGCGCAGTGTAGGCTCTGCGCGAAAATTAAAAAAACACAACAAACTATTACTTTTAAAATAACTAACTTTAAGCAGTCCTGTTATGAAAACTAAATACCAATTCAACATTAACTCCCTAAACGAATTAAATACTAACTATTAAGTTAACAGCTCTTGTATATCCAACACTTATGAATTGGAATAAGATAAGGGATCCCTACATATTCTAACAGTTATTATTTTCAATGGCTTTCAAAGCCATTTCTTAAGTGGTCTAGATGTTGCTTTAATGATAATTATATAGTGTTTTCTCAACTTTTGTACTTGAATCATTCACAGTTATTTCACCAATATTTTAGTATCTTGTTTATTTTGTGTTTATAAACTGCTGTGTGTGGGTTTTTCGTATAGCAAAGCCAGAAAGGGCTATCTGCTCAACCCACCGAGGGGAATTGAACGCCTGATTTTAGCGTTGTAAATCCGGAGACATACCGCTGTACTAGCGGAGGACGTTATAAGTTGCTCATGTCTATATATATATATACACACAGGCTGTTTAATTAAGTTTGGAAAAAAATCAATATCTTATAACAACAAATTTAATTTAAGCAAACAGCTTAAGACAAGATGTTAATCTAATAATTTAAATTCATTATATTATTATTTCATTCAGTGCCAGGCATGACGAGATGGTTAAAGCACTGGACTCCTAATCCGAGGGTCGCGATTCCGAATCTCTGGTAACCAAACATGCTTGCCCTTACAGCCGTGGGGGTGTTATAATGTGACGGTCAATTCCTTTATATGTTGGTAAGGAAGTAGTCCAAGAGATGGAGGTGGGTGGTGATGACTAGCTGCCTTCCTTCTAATCTTACACTGCGAAATTAGGGACGGCTAGCGCAGATATCCTTCGTGTAGCTTTGAGCAACAGTTGGCAGTGGGTGGTGATGACTAGCTGCCTTACACTGCTAAATTAGGAACTGCTAGTGCAGTTAGCCCTCGTGCAGATTTTCGCAAAATTCAAAAACAAACAAATCTTATCAGCCCATCTTCCCCCAGCGGTATGTCTCCGGCCTCACACAATATCAACTTGGGAGCCTGTATTCTTCATAGAGGATGACTGACGTGCTCAAAGACCAGACATTTTTTTTTTTAATTTAGGAAATAGTTTGAACCAAATCTAAAAATCGAACTGGGATAAAGTTAGCCTTAGTTGGTAATTTTCTGTTACTCAGTTAACGACTAATCGGTTCTTTATGAGATTATTGAGTTAATGTGACTGTTTGTTTACCGTTACTATCATCAAATTAGTCTGTTAGTTCAGTTTCTATATAATGAGTTTATGTCTCGACGAAGAACTGGAAATTTGTGCATGTGTCACGATACTAGAGAAAATTGTCAGCTGAGTGTTTGTTTGTTTTTGAATTTCGCCCAAATCTGCACAAGGGCTATCTGCACTAGCAGCCCCTAATTTAGCAGTGTAAGACAGCTAGTCATCACCACCCACTGCCAACTGTTGGACTACTCTTTTGCCAACGAATAATGGGATTGACCGTCCTATTATAACGCCCCCACGACTGAAAGGTCGAGCATGTTTGGTGTGACGGGGATTCGAGTCCGCAATCCTCAGATTACGAGTCTAGCGCCTTAACCACCTTACCATGCCGAGCTCAGGTTATTGAATATGTTTAAATATTTACGGCGGAGGTACACCTATTAGGGAGCTCCCCTTCAGGGACACAACGGTATACCTGCGGACTTACAACGGTAGTAACTGGGCTTCAATACTCGTGATGGACACAGCACACGTTGTCTATTGTGTAGCTTTGTGCTTAACTACAAACAAACAAACTTATACGTGAACATCTCTGACATGGCCTTGTATAACCTGAATTTATTAATAAATGAAATGCTTTTGTGTTCATTGCATGAAAACGAACTTGTATTCTCCTTTGAATTAGATAATAAACAAAAAGAACCCGTTCAATAATAGAGACTGTTAGAAACAATTTGTAGTGCAGAAAAAGCCAAATTCACGCTTTTTAAGATTGAAAGCTGGCACGTCGATAGAAACCAATGGGTTTAATATTGGGGATAAAATCATACTTGAATATTATTCCATTTTTTATTACTTATTTTTTTACGGATTTTATATCAGAGACGTGTTTTGTTATTGTTTCAGCTCAAATTATGTGGTGTACTATATGAACTCTGCATACCGTAGTAATTCAAATTTCGGATTAACGTTCTAAATTCACTTACTGCTGACCTACAGGAGAACACTAGAATTAATAAAAATCACCATTTCATATCTACCTTTTATAAGCTAGAAGTTACTTTCCAGATGATGTATTGTTAAATATAAAACGTTTCAGCCGAGCTGGGGCTCAGACAATTGGATAGTTACCTGAAATCTAAGCTAGACATTACCCTAAAAGGATTTTTTTCCTAAGCATTATACATCATGTAGGATCATTTTTACTTTACGTGTTCCATCATATCAAACTGCATCAGATAATAACAGCTGATTGGAGTTTCTCCATGGAACGTCCGAGTTTAATAATCAAAGCATTCAGTTAGTTTGCCTCAAGTTTAAATTCGTCTTAATGTCCTATGTCATTTTCGTCATGGGTTTTATCCCCTGAAAATAAGCTGGTGTGCATTCTATGCTCAAGAATTTTTAGATGTACTGTGAACAGTTACACAATCGTAAAATAATAAATTAATTATATCTAAACTTAGAAAATGATACAGCACGCTTTGATTTATCACCCGTAAAATATCTGGCAAAAGCTATTTAAAAGTTCATTAAACGATAGTATCATTGTAAAAAACAACAAATATGGTTGCATTATATACATATATCTTTCTTAAATTTATTAACCAAAACTATGTGTAACAAATGAAGGTGGTAATAGCACCAAATAAAGAGAACTTTGACAATTTCTATATTGAAATGGGCTGCTCAAACCAAGCACGGAAATAAAATTATCGTAGAGCCTGCCTTCAGGAATTTACTGAACCCCATATTAGAGATATTAAAAAATGTCTTCCCTGTGCGTAATTGATATCATTTGTTTACACAGAAAAAAATATTAAAAACTGGTACAAACATATTTTCTTTTGTTGCCCCAACTGTTGAAATCGACAGCAGGTATCGATAGCAGTTTGTTTGTTCATAAGCGCAAAGCTTCCCAAAAGATTATCTGTACTGTGTCCACTACGATTATTGGAATCCAGGTATGATCGATAACAGGAAGAAATATAGATCATATTTTACAATTAATTTGATCTTATTCGATGCATGATGAAATATTCTATAAACAAATTTAGATTCAGAATGTACTGACACATTCGTTCAACGTGCAGGGAATATGTACAATTTGCAGAAGTAACATAGAGGTATCAGATTCGAAAGCTGATTCCTATGTCTTTCCTCGGAGGGTTCTAAGCGTACATAACAGTTTTGGTGACAATCAATCTAGTAGTTTTTCTGCTTCTTTGGTCTGATTACGTGTACAAATTATACAAGATTATTCGAGTTTAAATAGAATGAGAGTGTTATGATGTAAATAGTTTATATAGCGTGAGTTTTAAATTTAGTTATTTTAGAAGGGATAGTTTATTAAAGTTTTTTTACACAGCAATTTACGAACCATATTTTGTGCATTTAATAATTATAAATTGGTGATTGTTACATTATGGCGTCATGTTGCAAGAACCTTCTAAGTTTTTCTAGTTGTTTTAATTGAGAATTATTACATCATAATATCTAGTAGTGTGTGAAACGTTCTAATCCTCTATTGAGGTATAAAGTCCCCCGCTGGTACAGCGGTAAGTCTAAAAGTTTACAACGTTAAAATCAGGAGTTCGATTCCCCTCGGTGGACTCAGTATGGTTTTACTATAAGAAAAACACACATACACTCGAGGTATAAGTACGTGTCGAAAACTTAGTTCGAAAATAGATCTAGACTACTTTATTGTGTGTTTAGAGATGAAGAGCGTGTAGTGACGATTTTTAAAGTGGTATTACTACAGATTGTATGGTAAACACAAAGCAGGAAGAATTCCTCTTCTTGTCAGATTGTGTTCTAAAATAACTGAACTCGCCTGTATGGAGTTTGGCAAAAAGGAGACGAATATTTAAGGCTCTGGATACAACTACGATAACAAACAGTGCAACTATTTTAACACTAGTGGACTCTGTGTTATTTGTTTATTGTTGAGCTTTATCGCCAACAAGTCACAAACACTTGTTGTAAAGAATCCGCTCCGTGAATAAAACTTAACAACATATGCAATTATAGAGATATTTCTCACTGCAAGCAACTGTGACACTATTTGATGTATCCTTTTTTTGTCAGTTTTTAAGACCAGAACAAACGAAAGTTATGTCCTATGTTTTTTGCATATGTGCAGAAAAACAGATAACTTATTTTCAAATAATATCATAATGAAACCACGGATAATATATATAAACCACTTTAATAGGAAATATATTTTTGAGTGCTTGTTTGCTTTGCTAGTGTGATAAAAATTGCAGGGTTTTCCTTAATTGAAGAACTTCTTATCTCATTTGGAATAGGTGGAGTATTCTCAGCTTTACTTTGTCTCATAAAATCACTTACGTCCTGTTTTTCTGGTTAGCTCTTTGTTTAAACCGCTTGGGTTCTGAAACTCGCTGTTGGCCCGCCGCTAGTACAGCGGTATATCTTCGGATTTACAAAGCTAAACTTAAGGGTTCAATCCCCCTCGGTGTGCTCAGCAGATAGCTCGATGTGGTTTTGCTATAAGAAAACACACAAACACACAGAAACTCGCTGTTATGGTATTGTCTCCTTGGATTATTAACAGCCGTTAATTCCTCACAGTCTCGACTATAATGGCTATGTTTCTCACATTTACAACAGTTCAGTTCTGTGGGGAGTTTTTATTCATTATACTCGTATTGTTTTCTTCAGTTCCTGACAATATATTTGTGCTTATTTCCAAACAGTCAGTCAATCAACCAATCAAAGTTATACTTTATTTTCATAAAAAATAATCCTACTTCTAACACCAATGTTGTAGCGTGTTCTATCATTGGGCAGGTTGTTCTTCTGCAGTATTTGGTAAACAATACTAAGTTCAGTCCATATGATAATAACAAGTTAATTTAATACTTCAATGATATTTGTTACAAGCTACGTTCACGTTGGTGAAAGCTGTAGACTTAAGTTCAAATGTAACGTTTCAATAGAAACTGCAGTGCTCGAATTATGAAATAATTAAAAGGAGCACTATTTCACTTGTTAACAGAAAGAAAAAATAAACATTGTTTGCGAGTTCCTGATATTGTGAACAATGCATCTGTGATTAATTTCAGGGGCTACACTATTTACTTTTTTGAAAGTTAAATGAGTGCTATATATGTGCTTCTAGCTTTTTTAAAAAAAATTAACATAAATTATTTGCAAAATTATTAATAATAAACATGCTAATAAATTTGCTGTGCAAAAGAATGCCTCTTTGTCTCATTGGTAATGTTGTAGACTTATGGTGCTAAAGATCGGGTTTCGATACCATGGGAGACACAGTACAGATAGCCAGTTCTGTACTTTTGTACTTAACAACACACAAACAAAAGTGTGACTAAACAGACTCAACAGTACTCACTAAGAACACTGAACCAAAGCACTTACTATCACAATGATTCGCTGATTCTCGAATCTGTATGGAAGACTCGCAAATCTACACATTGCACGAAATTCCTAGATCTTAAGAGGGCTTTGACTTTCATGTCCTTTCTACATATTGTGTCACGTTTCAGCTAACAAATAAATATCCAAGTTAAAATATCAAGTAGAAAACAAAGAAAACAAATCTAAAAATACATGAAACGAGTACTTCTAAGATATTCTAAAGCACCATCTAGCGTCAAACAAAAATTTTAACTGAATTTACAATATTTATCTTGAATGAACTAAAATATAGAGGTGGAGAAAGCTTAGAGCACGCTTCAGCGTTTTAGTGACATTGAAACTAAACTTCAAACAAATCTGTAAAGTGTCAGTATAAATATATATATTTAAAATAATATTATATAGTATAATATTTTAAAATATAGTTCTCAAGCGTACCTTGTTACGCTTAACTTTTACATTGCTTGCGTTGGTGTTAGTCTTAACTTGGTTCGAGGTTCTAACTGGTACTATTGCTACTCGTACTAGACCTATTAGTATTAGAACAATAGAAGTTTAACCAGTTGTAACTATTGTTAAGTATCACACTAGTGCATTACTATTTGCATATATATATATATATGTATATTATTAATATAAAGTGTTAAAATTAACACTAAATATATTTACAGACATAACCTGATCTGATGTGTGATAGTACCACAAATACTTTAAAGTATTAATAAACTGTAATTAGTCGTGATGTTCATGTTTTTTCTAAGGCCTATTTAATTGAAAATTTAAATGAAACTACTTATGGAGATTGGCATGTCAACATTACTTTGTTTAGTTTGAAATAATACTTCTAGTAGTAATAAAAACTTATTTGTTATCACTTTGTCTGGACACTTTTCTAGTTGTTTGCAAGGACCAAGAAAATACTATTGTAGCATCAAAGTATAATGAATTAGACTGAGTTTGAGGCTGTTTTCATTTTGGTATTTACTTTTACACACTTCTGAAGTGGCCTGGCATGGTCAGGTAGGTCAGCATGCTTGATTTACAATCTGTAGGTTGTAGGTTCAAATCCGAAGTTCACCAAATGTGTTGGAACTTTCAGATGTTGAAGTATTATAATGTGACGATCAATTCTACTTTTTTGGTAAAAGAGTAACCCAGTAGCTTATTGTGGGTGGTGGTGATTAAATGTCTTCTTGTTAGTTTTTTGCTACTCAGGAGTATGTAGTTTTGCCTAAAATTCATAAATTTCTGAATTAGGTGCATGTACAAACAAAATAAGTAATACCTCAGAGTCTAATTGCTACTGTTAAACTAAGGACAAACGTTAAAGGAAACTGATACAAACTGAGTTTCTCTATGTGAAGTTTAAAATTTTATTCCTTAACCTTGAAAACACTTTTGAAATTCTATTTCATTGTCATTACTAACAGTTTTTCTTGAGTTATCCATAAAAATGGATTATGATACTGTACCTTTACCAAATTTGTATAAAGTCTAAAGGATATTGCATAGGCCAAAGGATTAGTAAAACAAACTGCATTTCACATGTTCATGTCTACTCTTTGGGGCCAAAATGCAAAAGCAGGTGTAATTAGACAAAATGTGAAGATATGTGGTAATTACTGATGTACTGGTTAACTTTATTAAAAACAGTAACCACAGATAAAAAGAATAAAGACAAAATTGTTATGTGAAATCTAAATTTCTTGCTCTGGTTGAGTTTCAAAAAAAAGGTAAAGCAAAATGAAAAATTAACCTTTATTAAATAAAATAAAAACCAAATGACAAGTGTACTATACTTATGAACAGCAAAGAGTTTAATCAGAAAGCAGATCTGGTCAAGATATGACAGTATACTCCATAAACTTTGAAAAATCTATTTAAAACCAAGAGAGTTTTGACTGTAAGTTACAGTAGTGTCATCTCTTTTTCAGAGCATGTTGGACACTTGCATTATTGGTGATACTATTAACAAGAGTAGGAAGGTATTCATTCCAAGTTTCATAATGCCTGACTTAAAGTCATATTGTTAAAAATACAGATTTACACCTGTGTCTTCTATGGTATGGATTTAATTAAGTGACATCAAAGGGAAAATGACCTGAAACCCTGAGTAACCAAAGCAGCCACAAGTTTAGCTGTATTGCAGAACTAATATTTATGGTTAAACATACATTTATGCATATCTGTATGTTTGTATCTTTGAAAATTTTTAAGTGTACAAAATTTGTTCATTTATTAAAGTGAAAAGTAATGAAATACTCACCATGTTTTGCAAAATGTAAAGGATTCATCAGTTTTGTTGAATCTAGACATTTCTTTTACTTATTGTCATTTAGTGGGCACTTTACAAACACAAAAGGAGTTGCTCATAGGTTATTAAGTGGCTTTCTTGGCACATGCTGATTCATACACTAGCCTCTGTCTCTCATGTACTAGACTGAACTATATCTCTCTTAAAACTTTATCTTGGATTAGATATATATTTAAGGAATTCTGTGTCACTTTTAACATGCAAGAATTTCTTCTCTGAAGTCATTATATCCACTATTCGAGAATTCGAGATAGGTCAAAAATATTTTTTACTGTATTGCATAACAAGTCTTACATAATGTAAATGAAGAAACATTTCCTTTGAATTCCTCATGCTGAGAACAAGACTGAACTTTTTATTCTAATCTGATTATAAAACAAATTCATGCATCTTACACTTCAGCTAAGTATGATATTTTTCAAAATCATGTTGAAAACCATTTTTCATAAAACAATGATAAGTTCTAATCTGTATCTGGTGCCATTTTTATCTTTTTTTATTTTAATTATGCACATGATATTTTAAAATTATTGTTGTACTTTGGTAAAGTATATTTTATGTTACAGAATTTTTTAAATTAATTCATTCCTAATTTGTAGTTTAAATTATTTCCTACTACAGAAAAAAAAAATCAAGTTCCTGGTGATATTAAAAATTATGAATAGTAAAACTGCAAAACTCCTGTACAACTGATTAACTTGTGGTAGTGTTAAATGTATTGGTTCCTGTTGAATAACTTGTATCTAACTATATCTGGTTAATGACTACAGGGTGGCCCTAAGTCCCTACTCATCCATATATTGTGTCTAAACAACGTTATAATACTAATGATGAGTTGAAGGCAGCTGTTACCATAGCATTTGGAACAATAACCCCTTCTATGTTGAGGAAAATGTCTCACAGAACATGGTGTTGCATTATATTATGCAGCGAGAATGAGGGACAGCACACAGATACGCTGGATACACCCTGTACAATTGTGAACTACAGTGGCTTTCATCTGTAGCCAGTGATTTGCATTACAACTAAATATTCCTGAATAATGTGGTATTTGAAATACATTTTACTTGTGAATTTATGTGCAGTAAATATATTTCAGGAGTAAGTTTACATGTACAGTAAGCATTGTTAGTAACATAAAGTTGAGTATGTCAAACAGATTTAGAATAATTTTTAAGCTTAGCAAAAGTAAAGTGAAGAACTTCGTTTGTTTATACTAAGTAATAAAGAACATATAAAAATACATTTGTGAATATATATTTATATACATACTGAAAAGTTAGGAGATGACTTAAACTGGTGGTGAATGAAACTTTATTCTGAATGTGCAATGTTTCAACATCTTTTTTGTCACCACCAGGTAAATGATGGTGATATAAGCTTGTCAGAATATTACACTTTTCAAATAAAATTTCTTTCGTTATCCATTCAAGACATCTCCTAACCTAATTTTTTGAAAAGGAGGTTTGCTTCATGAAGCATTATACGTTTTATGCAGTGTCTTATAAAATGTTAATTTGTACAGTATGTTTTATGCTGTGTTATATAGTTATAAGTTTTCACCATTGTAAATTGTTTTCAGACTATCACATGAGGAAAAATTTGAATCTTTTGTCATATAGTGGAACTACTGCTTTTGGAACAGGATTGTGTATAGAAAGTCTGTGATCTAAAAGTATTGATATAAAAAAAACAGACTACGGTGCTGATGTAAATGAATCCAGACAAGCTGAATGAAGAATTTCTGGCTAAAATTACTGTAAGTAATTTTATATATCCATATTAATGATTTTCTTGTTTTTTTATTTTGAAATTATCTACAGAAAACATAAGAGAATAATTGCCTTCAAGGGGTTTAAATAACAGACTTTCTCTTTTGAATAAACCTATAATTTTTCCCCCAACCCTTCAACAAAATATTAGATCTATCCGATTTTTTATACTAGAACATAAGGTATCCTCGTTAATTTTGTACATCTTCAAGAATAGTTAGAAACTCTGAACAGGACATCTGAAATATATAAGAAATAGAATATTAAATTTTATCAAAGAGAGTGAAGAAAATGGATCAATATCATACATTCTCATAAAGAAACGTTATTACTAAAATATTTATTGTAATACATAATGCATGTACAAAGATTTAAATAAGGATATTCTACATGAAGGTTGCCAGTTTTGATGAGCTACCAGCCAAGTTAGGTTTGAACCAACACCTTTATAAAATAAACTATTAACAATGTAACTTTAAATAATGATAAAAAATGCAAAAGTGGATAATAAAATGCTAAAAATTATTTTATTTACTCAAAAATCCTAAAAGGAAAAGATTTTTCACAAGACTGTTCAACTTAATGTTACTTAGCCTTTGGACTATAGTTTAATAAGCATTGTTTCAAGCTGCTTAGTTAAGAACCAACATGTCTTTCATCAATCATAGGTTAAATTTCATATTCTTTTTACACAATTTGTGATACAAATAATGGTAATAACACACAAATTATTGAAATTAGCAGCACATTGCATCTGTTGCAGTATTACTATTTTAAGTAAAACATTAAAAAATGCAAGAGGAATGCTCATCAGTGGCACAGTGGTATGTCTGCAGACATATACCTCTAGAAACTGGGTTGCAATATCTGTTGTGGGCAGAGCACAGATAGCCTTTTGTGTAGTTTAGTGCTTAATAACAAACAACAGCAAAAGGGATTAAGAAATAGGGCCTAAAGCATGTAAGACTAATAATAATCATTATTGTTAAAAAACCAAACAGGTGAGCACCTTTTAGGCATTGGTTGCGAACTTTAAAATGTAAGTGAAAATAATTATTTTATTTTTCTGTAATTTGTTATTCAAAAGCATTATAGAATTGATATTTTGTGTGTTTGAATCATTTATTTAGCATAATTTGCAAACAAAAATGAAAAAATATTTAAATGTACATTTCTCTATATCTCTGAGAAATCTAACCTATAAACAACACACTTATTGATTTATTGTTACAATTTTTTTTTGCACACTCCAAAGCATAGGTTTGTATTCACTGAGAAATTATCATCTCTTAAGAATGTATGTTGCTTTGATATAAAGAATGGATGGTAATAAATATTTAGTGTAAAACATTAATGAGTGTGAACTATAAAAACAATTTATAATTATAGCAAACAAGATGACTGTATTAATTTTGAGCTGGTTTAAGAAACAATTGTGAAGTTTAAAAATAAGTCTCCTTGGCCAGATAATATTTCACCAAGGGTTTTGAAGAAGGTTAAAGACTAGATACATGAGCTGTTTAATACTATTTTTTGTTAGTCTGTAAATAATTGGAAGGTACTAGAGGATTGAAAGTTAGCTTATGTAACTCTTCTTCTCAAGAGAGGTGATAAAAATTGTCCCTGCTTGTAAAGCCATCAGTCTTTCATGAGTTGTGGGAAAAGTTTTGGAAAGTCTGTTAAAATTTACTTTGCAGAGTCATTTAACAAAGTTTAGAAATGTATTGGATAATCAATACAGATTCCCCAAAGGAGAATCTTGTCTTACAAATCTTTCGACACTCTTTAAGAAGGTTACTTACTACATATGAGATGAGGGTAAGGATGTAGATTTGGTGTATTTGGATTTTCAGAAAGCATTTGACAAGGTGCCACATAAAAGCCTTGTAAAAAAAAATGTGCAAAATAATTTATCAAATTGGATAGAAGGGTGGATGGATGGAAGAAAACAAAGGATTGTTATACATGTAATTTAGTCAAATTTGAGTTAATATTGCAAGTGTGATACCTCAGGGCTTTGTTTTAACAATTTTGCTGCTTTTGACTTACATCAGTGAAAAAGATGAAGGAATTGTCAATAAATTACGTAAATTTGTTGGTGAGATCAAGATCCTGGATGCTGCTGTTTTACAGAAGGACTTAGACCATTTAGTGAGGTGGACAAATAAATGGCAGATGAGTTTTAATTATAATAAATCCAAAATAATGAATGTGGATTACCATAATTTGAATTTTAAGTGTAATTTGGATGGTAATAACTTTAACAGTATTTTGAAGGAAGAGGATCTTGGTGTAATAGTCAGTCAGTCTCTAAAGTCATCCAAGCAGTATGTTGTTGCTAGTGGTAGGGCAAATAGAATTTTGAATACAGGTCTAAGGAGGTTATAATTTCATTGTACAGATCAATGATTATTCCACATTTAGAATATTGTGTCTATTCTTGGTCTGCTTACTTTAGGAAAGACATGGAATCATGTGTAAGTGTTCAGTTAACAGTTACTAGAATGATGCCTGGGCCTGGGATGGAGGTGTTATCATATGAAAAGAGGCTGAAATCTCTCAAATCGTTTTTTTTTTAAAGAAGATTTGGGGATTTGATTGAGGTGAAGATTGTAAAGGCAATTGATAGTATTAAAGCATCATTTTTTTCACACTTTTGTAACTCTTAGAATAATAAGACTAGGAGACACATATAAATTCTGCCAGAGTATAAGTTATCTTCAGCTAATACAGTTTCATTTCTTTAACAGAGTGGTTGGTCTGTGGAATGGGTTACTTTTGGATGTTGTAGAGGCAGTAAATGTGAGCAAGTTTAAGAAAAAGCTTGTTAAATATATGAATGATAAAGGTGGCTATAAAATTTTTTTATAATTTTAATTTAGTTTGGAAGATGAAACATCTTAGATTGATCAGTAGGTCCCATGTTGTTCCAAAATGTTATGTATGAGGATGCAATATATTTGAATTTGTAGCTAACTGCTAGATGTCTGTATGAATCTAATCACCTAAGTTGGAATATTCACGTGAGATACATTGAACTATATAGCTGTTTTCAAGTAAGGAACTAAGTTATATTTTTAACTTTTTATTTCATGTATATATATCTGATTTCAGTACCTGTGAAATAAAAACATTTGCTATATGTTGTGAATCTTAGGATGCTGTTTCAAACTTGTACCACTTTCGAGACCATTACTTTGATAACCATCCTGTGAAAGAAGCTACTGCTAAAATTACAGATATCAGTAAAGAACTTGAGAAAACCTTACAGTTGTTAGATGAACAGAAAGGTAAGTTGTTTTTCATATTTTATTACTATTGAAGGATGAATGTAAGTAAGAGCCTAAAATGTTTTGCATCTGATTTAACTAAAAATGTACATATGCTGTGTGTGACAAGTTATATCTTCACATTTTCTCCAATAAAATAATCAGGTATGTTTGTAGACCTATATGCTAATAAGAGTGTATTTTCTGTGTTTGTTATGTGTGGAATAGTTACAGGAATAAAAATAAAGTATTAATTATAAATATATTTTCATGTATATTGGCTCAAATGTAGTGATATTTGAAGGCATTTACATCATGACATGCAGATAATAAGTGGCCACTTGGTCCTTCCAGGTTATCTCTACATGCCCACACTCGAACAAAAACTAAAATTCTAAACTTATTTATTGTTTTTCAGGAAATTACTGATTTTTGCATTTAAAATTTTGTTAGAAAATTAAAGCAGCCTTGACTACATGTTTATTAGCAGTACTAAGTGTGGGGCACACATATACCCAATTTGATTTTATTACTCATCACAGTCTCTAACAACTTTCATTCAAATCTAATCTAACTGTTACTTGCCCAAAATTATTGGTAAGACAGATGTACTGGCAGAATATTTACCCTTCTCTGTCATTTCTTGGGACCACAGGAGTCACCATGCCAAGTTTGGTAAAGACTGGTCACATAGTGTGTGAGGAGTTGACAGACTAATGTACCATATATGTGTGTGTATATGTCTATTTACACAGTATATATATAAAAGATGGTAGATGTTCATTTGAGATAAATTTTAATTCCATGTAACCTGCCTAGAACTTAAATATTTCTGTATTGTCACTAGAAAAGGAAGGATGTATATTGGTGACCGTAGAGGTCTATAGGTGCTATTGAATAATACAATATGAATACAGCATTAAACATTTCTTGACCTCAAATTACATTATATATTTGATGACCATCAAATGTTGTGTCACAGAAGATTCATAGGAAAATACCTATAATACTACCTAAGTAGTTGGAGTTTGATCAGTTGCAAATTGTCAGATCAGGACATGACTGCAAGTATCAAGTGTTCCTTGAATATACAGTTTGACATATTTTCACTTTACCTTGTCAGTTCCAAGTACTTTTTACAACAAACCAACTTACATATGCAAAATATTACTCAGAAATATTTTTACTGTATAATGTTGTCATCCATAGCAGGGTAATAATCCCTTTACCTACCGTGTTAAAATGTAATTTTGGATAATATTATTATTAATATAATGTATACAACATGAGTGCCATTTTTTATGATGAATAACATGTTAAAGGTTACTTACAGCTGTTGAAACTACTTCATCATTCCAGTTTATTGTTTTGTGAAGCACTGGAACATTTTAAACCTTTACAGATACTCATTAACTTCATTGTCTTTTTGGACATATAATGTTCAGGTAATAGAAAAATAATAATAAATAAACAATCTCATCATTTTGTTAATTTTTTTAAAAGCTTAGTCAAGCAATCAGCAGCCAAGTTTGTGATACAGGAAATAACATGAAAATTCAGTTCAAAAGTTATTGTGAATAGCATACTCAAATCATTTCAAGTTTTATGTATGAAACATTTTCATGTGTGTGTTGGTGTGACTTATAACCTTTGTTGTTGTTTTTTTTGTCTTGTAATACTTTATCAGGTAATCAGATTATTTCAAAGCTGTGGAACTTTTATGTAAACTATTTTTTTCTCTATAATGTATTTGTAAGGCACAATTTTCATTGACCAAAACAATGTATTTTCTTAATCTCAAACAGTGCTGAAAACATTTTAACCAGTCATACTATATAATGTTCTGTCAGTTTCACTTGATATCTTGTCAGTAATTCAAGGTGTGACAAGTAATTTAAAATCAGTCAATGTTTTTCTACAAAGAAACTCATAGCTGGAATTTTTATAGGAACAAGATATTCAATTTTTTCATGATATTTTCTTTTTATTCCCAGTTTATTACCAAATCAAACTACTTAAAATTTTAGTACAATTCATCTAAACTGGAAAGAAATTTTTAAGAAATAAATAATTTGTTAGTGGGAAAAAACAGGCACAAGCAGTTGTTAGGCTGTTAGGAATTAGTGTAAACTGTTTCATTCTTTATTTAACTCTCATAACTAGTGTAAGATACTTGTTAGTGAAATTCTACTCTTATATGAGTAGTTTAAAATATACAAGCTCTTTGAAAACTTTAAACTGGATTTGATGTAATTTACAATAACATATGAAACAGATGGATTAATTTTTATTATCTAACTAATAATACTTTTGAGTTAAATTTTTCTAGTTTCTGTTAAGGAATGTAGAAGCTGATTTGAATTACATGTACAGTATATTACTGACTTTTGGGGCCATAGAGTTACAATTCAAAAGTTCAGTTACATTTACATATCCATAGCTCAGTAGTTGATTATAGAAATTTATCATAATAACATTCCTTTATAACATAGTATTTTGAAGTTTAAGTTAAATAATATTAAGGAAAATTTTTTAAGGGTGTTAGTTAGTATTATGAATTTTGTCTTAAATATAATCAGTGTAAAAATGCCTCATGAATTGAACTAATAAACTGCATAATGGGCTTACATTTTAAGCTGGAGATTTTTATTTTTATTTAGTGTAGGTAACAAGCAAAAACACCATTTCCCAGTGTAAGAAAAGGTTTAAGTCAATCTATCAATTTAAATTACTTCATGGATTTTTAAAGCTTTATTGTGTTGCACTCTTGGTCTCATTCAGAGCCAAAGCTATGAGCTTCATTTACCACCCACTGCAAAAAATAATTATTTATCATTTCAGTCATGTTAAGAACTGCTCAACAAGAACATATGGTGAATCTACATTTTTATTCTTTACATTATGTCATATTTGGAAGTGTGTATAATAGTGTGATCAATTCCTGATTATTTACTATGTAATATCCTGCCTGTGAAATAAAATTTGGCATCAGTATTATTCATGGTTGTTCTCATGTCATTTAAAAAGTGAAGGTTGAGCTTTGCCTGTGTGTACAACTTTTCAAGTGGGAGACAAACCAGTGCTTGAACCACAGCTCACAATGTATATAAGATTATCTGTTCTCTTTATTAAGTAGAGACTAGACTTAGCTTGCATATTAACCCTTTTGATACCACTTTGCTCCTTTTAAATGCTGACTGCACACATGCTTTTCAAAATTTAAACCAAAAATAATAATAAATAAATATTTTAGAATTGACATTTTATCATTTCATAGCACAAGTTTAGTGTGATTAACTAAGAAAAGTAAAATAAATTTTAAAATTTCTTTTCTGCAGAATCATCTACCAAAATTGTTTTATCCTAACAATAATACAGATCACTTACTGCACAGCACGTGAACAAACTAAAAACATTCTGTATTTTGTTATTTATTTTATTTCCGTGTAATCAATACAGAAAACACAGGTGAATAAATTTGATTAATGAACATGTTTATTTTTTAATGAAACTTTGTAAAATGGATAGCAGATGCCTGCTGTGGAGACACAAGTGTAGAGGACAATGTGGAACAGTTAAGGATAACAGTAGGTTCACATTTTTATGCTAAATAACCAAAATTAATATTGCTACATTTTATGGCTATTTAAACAATACAAAATAGGTTAAAGTCGAGATGAAAGGCGGAAGATTTTCGAAACGTCGTTGTCTACACTTGTGTATCCACAACAGGCAGTCGCCATCCATTCTACAAAGTTTCATCATGAATACTCTGCCTAAACAATCTATTAAAGAATATTTATTTTTTATCTTGATCCCATCTTATTTAGAAGAATGTGAAAAGTTCGATAAAGCAAAATATTTAATGTTAAGAGGAAGAGCTCTGAATGTCACCTCTGAATACTCTCCTGAAGCCTTTGAAGTCCTTTCTCGGGCAGTCAAATTCAATCCTAAACTAGTTGAAGCCTGGAATGAACTTGGAGAATGTTTGTGGAAAAAAGGAGATGTTCACGGTGCACGCAATTGTTTTGAAAGAGCCTTAAAACAGGTAAGTTTGCCAGCTCTGGTTCAAACACTAACCATGTATAAATGTGTTACATAATTCCATCCATATTATACAGTATTATGATCTTATATGAATTGTTTTACACTGCTGCAGCGGCATACATGAGGATGAGCCTGGACAGGCTATGGCCAATTCACTCAGCAACCAGCCTAACACTGTAAAAATCCTCTCAATTTTCAAATCATAAAATATTATAAGAAATTTTTTTTCCCTCCTAACATATATCCAAAAGTTTGTACATCTCTTGCCCGTTCATCACAATTCACCCTTCATTTCTACTCTAAAATTATAACTCTTTAGTATTATTGCTTTTACTTTTCCAAACTCAAATAAGAGTTTGACTTCCTGATGTACAGTGTACAGAACAGTGCTGTAAAGTGATAACTATTTATAGGTATGTGTTGTGATGCTAGAAGAACATGTACTGAACAAAATGTGAAATATCAGAATTTTAAATGTGTTTCACTTCAAATAACCATTATAAACTAAAGTAGCTTCACCTTAACACAAGATTCTGTACAACAGTTAAGGATAACAGTAGGTTTGCATTTTTATGCTGAATAACCAAAATTAATATTTCTAAGTCTTATGGATATTTAAACAATATAAAATAAGTTAAAGTCAAATAATGAGATTTATGAAGTTATCTGCCCCTCATAAAAAGTAACAAGCATTAATATTTTCCATATAAAGAGAACTTTGATTGGTTAGGATGTTCCTTCACTCTTTTTTAGAGACTGTCTTCTGAGTTTAATATTCTTGAGTAGAATAGGATAATTATAATACATATGAAAATGTCAGAGAATGGAATGAAATACTCATTAAAAATCACTGAACATGGTTAAACTTCTGATGATTTGATTAATGTTTCATTTGCAAAACAATTTATAATAGCATTCCTCAGGTATATATCTTTTATAGTTGACTTAAGTAAGCCTGAGATGTTGGTTTTTAATTATAATTATGCAAGTGCAGATATTTTAAAATAGATCTGTAGCTTTTAAAAATGAAAATAAACAAAGATACTTAAGATGATACTTGTGCCTCCAGTAACACAGTGGTAGATTTGTGGACTTACACTGCTATATTCTAATATCCATGGTGTGCTAAACACAGATGGTCAATTGTGTAGCTTTGTGCTTAACTCCAGACAACCAACTAAATTGTGCTTTTACTTTTAAGTCAGATTGGCATGTAAATAAAATGGAAAATAGACCTTAAGAAGCTTTGCAGGAAAATCAACAACAACTAAGTAAAATATTTTATCAGTGTGATATTTTTACAAGGTAATTAAAAATAGCATTTATCTGTCTGCGTATTTTTTGTGAGTTTAATAAAGATTTTTTTCTATTAAATTTTTTTTTTTTTTGAAACCTGGAACATTTTAGAAAGTAAAGTGAACTCCATTAAATTAGAAGCTTCGAAGGGAGAACATGGCACTCAATATATACAGTTAAAAAATTGGGAAAAAATTATGTCAGCTTTACAAAAAATCAGACCAAATTTTATACACACAATAATGAAAGTCATGCAAAAGTTAGGACATAAACACTCAGAAACAGTGAGTCAGCTGGAAAAGTTGTGGAGTGAGGAAATTCAGAAATTCGTCTATGGTATGCAGAAACATTGGTGGTCAGGATGGGTAGTGAGATAGACATCTGATATATTTTGAAAACATTATCTTAATGTGTGCAAACCATGATGGTGCAACTGCCACTTCGGAAGTAGATTTGACATGACAAAGAGGCTGTTTCGTAGTAGTTCCGTGTTTGCAGCTTGGTGTGTTGTTACTTTATTATAAAAAGAGAAAAAAAATTCTCATTCATTTTTCATAAGACTTTATTTAAATAGGTACTTTATATTTATAAAATATATTGTAATATTTTAGAACACTTGCTTCAAATGGTGACATTTTTTATATCTATAGGGTCATTGTAAAAGTTCCATTTTAATTTAAAAAAAGAAACAGAATTAAATTGGTTGATAATTCTGGCAACTTGGTATGTCCAACGTGTATTTCATTTTCACATACACTTAGAAGTCATTGTAAACTTTTGTTTCTATGTTTAATTAGAAACAAAATCAAATCAATTAAACTATAATTAATGAATACAATTAGGTCAGGTGTTATGTGTACTATATACTGATCTATGTATATTAACTTTATTATTTGTCTGTTCCTACATGTAGTAATTCATAGAAATGTGAGAATAAAAGTAACATTAATTGTGAATATATTTGTTGATAAATGTCTGTGATTAATTTGTGAATCTTTTTATTTGAATAAGTATTCTTATATGTTATTAAAATGATTTCTAAAATACATTAGAAAGAAAGTAATACCCTCATCTCAATATTGGGGAACAGTCTCAGTAAGATTCCAACATATTCCACTAGCCAGCACTTGCTCAAAATTCATGTATTGTTTACTTACCCTCAAATCTTTTTCTTTTGATTGATATAAACCTCTCTTAATTTGTTGTTTTGGTTTTTATAATAAATTATATGCATCAAGGATTCACTACTGGCTCGAGGGTCTGATTGCAAATGGTCAGTAACCACCTTGTTATTAATGTGCACGTGTATTTGTATGCATGTGTTTCAACAAGTTTGTATATATTTTTATTTATTTATTTTCTTTTTAGTGCGTAAATAAAACTTCTCTCAGAAACATGTCAATGGTACTCCGTCAAATTAGCCAGGAGCCCAAAGAAAAAGTTCAAAGTATTCATGAAAGTGTTGTAAAAGCTAAAGAAGCAGTGCAGATGGACTTAGAGGATGGACTTTCATGGTGTAAATATATTCCTCTTTTAGGTTATATTAGTTATAGCAATTTTAATGGCTCATTCGCTTGCTCTTTGACTTGTTTTATAATTTTTTTAGATAAATAACAAACCTTTGAAATATTCATGATGTTCTAAAAACATGTAAAAATAGTC
Source organism: Tachypleus tridentatus (assembly GCF_004210375.1). Lineage (NCBI taxonomy): Eukaryota > Metazoa > Arthropoda > Merostomata > Xiphosura > Limulidae > Tachypleus > Tachypleus tridentatus. The sequence goes on along the minus strand of NC_134831.1, from coordinate 138,815,963 downwards.
TCCTATTTTACCCCTGAAGAAGAAAGGTCCACCTTTCGAAAGTGTTTGGGTTATAGGGTTTCTATTTCATTTTTATCAAAACCATTGAAATATGTATTTTAAACTCATGCTATTGGTTTCTATTTCATTTTTATCAAAACCTTTGAAATATGTATTTTAAATGCATGCTATTGGATGAGTTTGTAAAAGAAAAAGAGAATTGAATACATTTTTGTTCAAACAGAAATCACATTTAATAGAAGGCAAATCAGTAATGGTAGAAATATCTTTTATAAATATTTGTTAGGTTTGTGCATCTTCATCCAGAATGCTTTCTTAAGTTTTGTGTAGTTCATGTTTTTGTAATTCATTTTATGGTTTAGCCTTTGTATATGTAAGGAATCTTGTTCTTACATTTCCACCTATTTCACCATAAAATATACCAGTTAGTGAGATCTGTAATTTTCATGGTTAATTTCTTAGATGTATTCATACATGTAGTCTTCATTGTTGTGAAGTTTGGTTAGTAAATCCCTTGTTTTTAATTAATTTATTTTGGAATTTGATCTCAAGATCTAGGCTGTGATTTTTTTTTATGTTACTCCACTTTCTTATAAACTGGTCTCCTGTTTCCTATATGGAATAATTCCTGTGACTTGATCATTTCTTATTTATTCTTTATTATTTTGTATATATAGTATGTTGTTGGTAAACATTATTTTATGTCTTACTTTTAATGATTTATTTACAACTTTTTAAAAAACAGTTGGAAGTTTTAAAGAAGGTTTAACTATGATTTATTTCATCTGCTGTCTCCTAGTTGAATAAAATAATGTTGTATAAGCTTTTTAACATACCTAATTTGATTAATTTGTGCTGGTTGATGTATTTTTTATTGAGTGTGGTCTTTTTATGTGTATTTTTATGTTTTATTATGTGTTATGAGGTCATATAATATTTATATTGAAAAAGTTTATTGTTGCTTCTGTTTCTTCAATTTTTAATCTTTTGTTAGGATGGATGGACTCAATGCATTTAATGTTGTAGCTCTGATACCGTCTGGCTTCACATAAAGATATAGCAATATTTCCGCCTTCTAAGCATTGCTGAACAATATTTTTATGCTCAGTGCACCAGTCCATGTACCCCACCAATTGCACACCACTAGTGAACGTGTGACTACCCTCCATTAATAGTATTGCAGCACATATATTAAAACAGCCAACTCCCTCTGCTATTCCTAATTAATGCACTCTTTCTCGGTTGGCACTACATTGTTTAGATGTGTTTTGTTTCTTGTAGGTTTCTCCCATTTATGATTTTGCTTCTTTGCCTTTTTAAATCCTCTTTTCAAGTTTTACTTTATTGTGTTTGTATTCAGTTGTTTCACAGGTGGAACACCCAGTGGTATATACATGTTTTTTGATATCAGTAAGTGTAACTTATTGGTTGAACATCACTCATAGACTTCATTAGTAAAGTAAAAGGATATTTATACTCATCTCTGCTGAACCCTTGATTAAATAAATTGTGGTTTGTCTTCTTTTCAGAATAAGGACTCATGGACAACCATTACACTTTCTTCAGTATGACATTTCTACAGACTTGAGACAATGTTTACTTCCCCCTTTTTGTTCCAGTAGAGCAAGGGAGTCCTGGGTTAGTGGGACCATGGAGGCTTTCTCCTAAATGTGTTGTTGAATTTGAAATTTACTCTTCATACTCGTGATTTTCCACTCAGTGTCAAGAAAGCAAGTCTGGTTTCCATCCTTCCATTTTCCTGAATGCTATTTCCCAGGTGAAAAATTGTTAGTTAGAATAGCACAAGTCTACATGAGATTCTCCTTATAATATCAGATTCAGGATGACACCTTCCTATTTTTACAGGTGTGTGCAGTAGAGACCTGAACCTTCTTGTTAATTCTGGTTGCAGGAGGTTTTTTCCCTTCTCCTACAGTTGAGTTGGGGGATTTCTTCTGCCTTGTACTATCAGCAGTGGGGCATAATGACTGTTTCTACAGCTGAGTGAATGTTCCTTGTCCTCCTTGTAATTTCGGATGCAAGATGTCTCATCCCTGTACATATGGTTAGATGAGTTATGCTATTGTTCTGTTCTGTTAAGGTCATGTTCAGGCAATGCTATGACCCTATAATGCAAGGTCAGCTTGTGCTTCTTGCTTCTGTGGTGACTTTGGTTGTTTGTCCAGTTTCATCCAAGAGCTATCTTCCTCTTTGTAATTCTGATTGCTTTTTGTATGACATTGTGTACTTACAGCTAGGGTTGATGGGTATACATATAACACAGTCCATATGCCATGGTAATTATGTTTATGTTACACTATATTTGTTTTTATCTGTTTTCATCCTCAACCTCTAAAAGCCATGGATGAGTTCTGGAACCTCATCTGTCTGGTTGAGTATCTACCTAATTCATTCTGATTATGTTTTATTATGGATTGCACCTCTTCAAACAAATTGCACTTGTGGACATCCTTTTTTCCTACTTATACAAGATTAATTTCCTGCTTCAAGGGTGAAGAGAAAGAACATGTCTGTTCCAAATGTAATGTGATACCTCTCAGGTGTGCTTTGATTTTATCTTAGAGCACACCTGTTAGTTCTGGGTGCTGCTTCTCACTTTATTTCAGTTTTGAGCCTTCCACCTTTGCAATGTAGGGTTCTAAGTTTTTGTGAAAGAAGGTAAAATTGAAAGATAACATTTTCTTACACTGAAAATGTGTTTCTGATGGGTACTTTCCTCCACTTCCCACCCTTCATCTCTGTCATCAGTGTTGTTAGTGAAGATTAAGCAAAGGAAGATAGCTGTGCCAATATAGTTGGTGCAGTAATATTGGTGGAAAGTAGTCAAACTTTTTATGCACATTCAATAGTGGCATGAAATTGATGGAGTATATAGACTGACGTACTGATCATGAAAGTCTTTCCAGCAATATATGGCAGAAAAAGATTTAGTTAGCTGTATATGTATAAAAGTAGGTATCTATTGGAAATACATTTGTAGTGCAATAAAATGTGACTTCTGTTCATATTGATTATTAACTCTATGTAGTATATCCATCATGTATGCAGGTAACAGAATAAAGCTGTTTGTATTGCTTTTGTTTCTATACAGATCATTAATACGTTTACTAGAGTGTGTGTCAGAGGACATCCCTCACTAAGTCCATGATTTTAATGTAAAATTATCCTAAGAATACAAAACAATTGAAAGTTTCAAAAACATTCAGACACTTTAAAAAATATTAAAAGAACATGCCAAGTCCTCATTTGTATCATAGTTGCCTTGATTTACAAATATTTTTTATGTATTAAGGAAAAGGTGTAGTTTTACTTTCAGGAATTTCTAAATACCTTGGAGATGTGCTTGTGTTACTTAGTTGTTAACATTATTCAATGTTTTAAAGTTGACAATTTAAAAAATAGTTGGCTTTGTTTTTAAAAAGTTTGATTTTCACTGCTTTAGTATATACATATGTTTGTGTAGTTTTGACATTGCTTGTTCATTTTGTATTCATCTTGTATTAAATATATTAATTTCCTGATATTGAAAAAAAACAATGTTTGAAACTTAACTGATTTTTTAATGTGTATAATTTTAAATTATTCAAACTCAATTTAATTTTTTATTTAACTGCAGTTTTGATTAAAAAATTCTTAACCTTGTAAATACAAGAAAGTCAAAGTGCACATGTTGCAATCTTTTTACAAAATTATTTTCAAAAGGTAGTTTATAATTCAGTTTTAATATTATATAAGTTTTAATTTGTTAATTTCAAAAGGAAATACTTAGATTTATTTTTGATATTTACTTTTATGTATTGCTTGATACTTTTTTCCAAGTTGTCCATTTCAATTTTTTTTTTCAACCACTATATTATTTTCTGAGTGCCCAAGGTCTAGCAGACTTATAAATTAGATATGGCTGAACTGAACTAGAAATGTACAACATTAAAGAACAAAATGGGATATTTTGATCTGTCTAAGCCATCATGTCCAATACATTAAACTATACCCTTACAAAAAAAAAGAAAATCTTCAAAACAAGCCCTTGTAATTTTGATGCTAATCAAGCTTTCCTTTAAACTGTCTTAAATGAACTGCATTCACCACATTTAAGGCAACCCATGTCAACCTGTTAGAAAAATCACATTTATTTTTCTTGCTTTGATAAGTTATATGCTGTGAACTGACACATACATTCCACACATTAAAATGTAATGGTCAATCTCACTATTCATTGGTGAAAGAGTAGCCCAAAGGTTAGTGGGGGGTGGTGATGACCAGCTACCTTCCTTCTAGTGTTTCACTACTAAATTAGGGATGGCTTGCACAGATAGCCCTCATTTAGTTTTGTACAAAATTCAAAAACAAATAAATGATTAGACATGTAACAGACTGATGAAGTTCTTAAACATGCCATTTACTTTCATTATTTGACAAATTTATGTAGATAAAATTTATTGTTCAGAAAGTATCTAAGAAAGCCTAAATACATATTGCTGTTTTTTGATACTTTACTCAGATGTAGTAGTGGCTTATTTTCGGAAGAAGTTTACAGGGTGTTTGCATAATGCCAAAGGTATTCATGTAATGTTGTGTTCATACAACACTTAAATCATTCATATATTCAAGAGTGCTCTCTTAACCCTGAAATATTCATGTAACATTAAAAATAATTGTAAAATTATTCAGATAACATCTTATATGTCTACATGATAAGTACTCGCTTAACACCAGTATACTTTTAAATATGTTAATATAACATATGAAAACGTTTTTATTTCTAATGTATTTTTGTTGTTATTCCTTTTTCTTAGATATTCTGGGAAATGCTTACTTGAATTTATTTTTTGTGGCTGATCAGAGTCCAAAAATTTTAAGGCAAAGTATGTCTGCTTATAGTAGAGCAGTAAGTATTTTTTAAACTGATTCCTGTTTTTATTTTCCACAAACATTAAATTAAATATTTGTTTTAACTATGTTAGTGCTAATACCATTGTTTGGCAGATTTAAACTTTATATCATGATGGTTTCTTAAAATTTAAGTTAAAATATGCCCTTTGAGCCAGAACCTTGAAATTGAAAATACATGAACATAAAGGATACAGTTGTGTATTTTAAATGTTAATTTTACTTAAATAGGACAAGATACTATCTTATCCCAGTCTTTTGAGAGATAACAATAATATCGCTTGAACTATCAATAACAAAAGAAAAACTTTTCTGAGTTTGAATGTATTATACACTACACAAGAAAATATATTGAAGCTGTGTTAATGTTTACAGATAAAAATCTCACATATAATAGATTATTTGCACAATGTAGTTCACCCTTTCAGTAATGGAGTAAACTAAGCACGACTTAATCGTGTAGACAGTAAAACAAATATTTGCTCATTTTTAGGACAAATGTTTTGTGTTTTATAAATCATATATTTATTTCTACTTATAGATTACAATGTCTAGAAGGTTAAGTGAAATATTTTACAAGTTTTATTGAAAGCACTGAAAAATGTCTGGTCCTTCTCCAAAAGATTCTGTTCCTAAAACATTTTGTGTGGTTCATCAAATTACCTGTATCTGCATAGTAAATATATAAGGCTTTTTCAGTATTAATTGAGTGAGATTTCTGCCATTTATATATATAATAAACGTAATCCAACATCTAAGCACGCCCTCTATATTTCTACTCTCAATTACACAACCGCCTTCAAACATGTGGTCAGCTATTGGTTAGGTACCTCTTCCTTTGTTTGTGAACATGACGATGACTGAAGAAGGTCAAAACGTTATTTCCTCTTCTACATAGAATATTCTCTGCCCATACAAGCCATTTTTACATATATATCGTACTTTTATGTAAGATTCTAATTCTATTGATTGTTTGTAGATGAGTGATCCTGCAGCAAGATCAAACGTGGACCTGCACTATAACAGAGCAGTAGTGAGTTTTATGAAAATTTTTCGATCTGACTTTTTGTGCAAATTGTTTCTTAAATAAAACCTCACTGAATTTCATGCTATTGATATAGAAAGATTTTTGTATGAAATCAAAACAGTACTCCAACTCGTGTGGAATGAATTTTAAAAGTATCTCAACAAATTGTGTTTATTCAACTTCTGTTGATAAATTTCATGACATAAATTTTGTACACCATGTGTAACATACCAAGGTTGGAAAAAATACTTAAATAGCATGTTCAGGATTCATTGTTGTGACTAGTATTTATTAAATAAACTGTTCCATGCTAGTTTTGAATCAGTTATTCTAAAAATAGTTTCTTCTGAGCAGTTATTTTTGTTGCATCACTTCAAGTTTTATTTTTAACTGTGGGATTCCAATATTAATAAAGTAATCATAAATGCATTTATATAGTGTTACTATGTATAATAAAAAAAAGTAGTCACAAGATGATTTTTTTTATATTTTATTTATAATTTCATAAACCTATGACATTTTAACATTAAAATTCTATAAGGTGTACATTAGTGCAAAGCTACACAATGTGCTGTTGTTGTTAGTCCATAAACTTACCACTGACCCACCTGGAATGAAATTTGATAAGTTGGTTTACATTTGTGTGTTTAATCGATAACCCAGAGGAGTTCTACTAGTAATAACTACATGTTAATGTAAGCTCAAGGTATGATGGTCTTAATCTGAATGTACTTCATATTTTTTGTTGTTTTCCTGCACTTTATCTTTCAGGCCATTTTGTGTCAACTCTGATGAGGTAAAGATGATTTTTTGTGTGTACTTAATGATTGCTGCTGGATGTTTATTTGTTGCTACTTAAATTTCTTTTTAGCTTTTCTGTGTAGTGAGATAACTAAAGAAGCAGTGCATTATAATCACTTTATTTATTTTTATGTTATAAAACTTATTTGTTAGTCTGCAATGTGTCCAAGAAGAATGAAGTACTGTGCTCAGGATTGCTACTTAATTTTACATTATTGATTAATATTTTACAGGGTTTAAAATATGACGAGGCTTACAAAGAAGCATTGGAAAGTTTTGAAAAAGCTGCCTCATTAGATCCACTGTGGCCAGAGCCTGTAAAAAATATAGAGAAAATTGAGAAGTACTTACAACAAACTCAGCAGATGGTCCACAATAAGGTAATGTTCATGTTTAATTAATGTTGTGTTAAGATTGAATATCTAATCCAGGGGAGAAAAAAAAATGAAACTAACATGACCTGTTCATAAAACTACTAAAGAAAGAACTGTATAGAAGGAACAATAGTCCATAACAATAACCAACCCACAATATCTTATAAAACTACTAAAGAAATAACTGTATAGAAGGAACAATAGTCCATAACAATTTCCACCCCACAATATCTTATAAAACTACTAAAGAAAGAACTGTATAGAAGAAACAATAGTCCATAACAATCACCAACCCACAGTATCTCATAAAACTATTAAAAAAAGAACTGTATAGAAGGAACAATAGTCCATAACAATTTCCACCCCACAATATCTTATAAAACTACTAAAGAGCTATATAGAAGGAACAATAGTCCATAACAATTTCCAACCCACAGTATCTCATAAAACTATTAAAAAAAGAACTGTATAGAAGGAACAATAGTCCATAATAATTTCCACCCCACAATATCTTATAAAAATACTAAAGAAAGAACTGTATAGAAGGAACAATAGTCCATAACAATTTCCACCCCACAATATCTTATAAAAATACTAAAGAAAGAACTGTATAGAAGGAACAATAGTCCATAACAATTTCCACCCCACAATATCTTATAAAACTATTAAAGAAAGAACTGTATAGAAGGAACAATAGTCCATAACAATCACCTACCCACAATATCTTATAAAACTACTAAAGAAAGAACTGTATGGAAGGAACAATAGTCCATAACAATTTCCACCCCACAATATCTTATAAAACTACTAAAGAAAGAACTGTATAGAAGGAACAATAGTCCATAATAATTTCCACCCCACAATATCTTATAAAACTACTAAAGAAAGAACTGTATAGAAGGAACAATAGTCCATAACAATCACCAACCCACAGTATCTCATTTCATCATAAAGTAAGAATTTCCCTTTTTTTATCTTTCTCTCTTTATTAAATGATCTTTCAAATTATGTTAGGCCTGGTTTTGCCAGGTGGTTAAGGTACTTGAGTCATAATTCAAGGGTCGTGGGTTTGAACCCCTGTCACACCAAACATACTTGCTCTTTCAGGCATGAGAGCATTATAATGTGATGGTCAATCCCATTATTCATTGGTAAAACAGTAGTCCGAGAGTTGGGGATGAGTGGTGATGAGTAGCTGCCTTCTATATAGTGCTACACTGCTAAATTAGGGACGGCTAGCACAGATAGCCCTCATGTAGCTTTGTGCAAAATAAAAAAAAAAACACATCTTTCAAATTAATTTAACAAACTGATTTCAATTTTTATTTCTTAACATGTTCTAGTACAAGTGTTATAAAATTAAATTTCAGCTAAAAATTCCTTCAAAAAAGTGTTTCAAGTTTTCCATTTAAATCTTGTATAAACCCAATAAACAAAAAAATTTACAAGTAAGCATAAGAATATTTATATATATAATTATGAAAGGTGTAAGTAAATGCTTGTTTTCCATGAATGAAAGTAGCCTGTTCCCTATAATACAAGAATTACAAACAACATATGAAAGTGATATCCAGGCTAATCAGTAATTTAGTTCTGTTGTTATAATGCACATAATAAATGAGAATAAATCTCTATCAGCAATCTATGGTGAAAAAACTTCAAAAAATGTAAAAAAAAAAAAAATTTATTCATTCTTTGTAGCTACAAAAGACCAAATTTAGATGTTATGTGTATCTGTTTTTACCTTTATTTATATGCATTATTATCATTATAATGTCTTATGTACCATAAAACACACTTCTTGTCATAATTATGACATTTTGATTTATTGTCAAAAACTGAATTTCTTATCTATAAACTTTGTAGGGAAATCAGAAAGCTAGAAAACTTCAAAATTTCCTGAAATCTCTCAAACCCCACCACTTAGGGCCTTATGGAAAAGATGGTTCCTCTTCTTCCACAGGCAAGAGACATAACATGTTTCAGCATATAAAACTTTGTCAGTTGCTACCTGGAGTGAATCAGGGGAAAGTTGTGCTAGGAAAGGTGGTGGGAAACATTGTTACAGAGGATGAAGTGCCTTTGTAAGTAACTTAACATGGGATGAAGTGCCTTTGTAAGTAACTTAACACATGTTGTATTTTGTTAAATTCATCATTTCTGTAGCCTGAAATAAACGTTTCTTATAAAAGAGGAATGTGTATGTTAAAAGTCTGTCTCTGTGTGTGTGTGTTTGTGTGAGAGTATTTATATAGTAAAACCTATAAACTACAACGTTAATAATTTGTTTAGCTCTTTTTGCTTGGTGGATGAAGATGAGTCATGTGTTTCAGTGACTGTTTACAACATAGCTGAAGGTAAAGGAGTAATTATTGGAGATTCGGTAGCCATTCCAGATCCTGAAGTGCATTCCGTAGACTTCAAATATAAAGATAAGGTAAGATAGAGTGTTTTTTTATTTTCCTTTTTCAAGTTTCAGAAAGTTTTAAAGATAAATAAAAAGTGTTTTTAGTAATTCTTTAGTAACTAACCAGAGTATATGTCTTTACCCAGAGTTTTTGTATCAAGGCAAAGTATATACTGACATGGATAGGTTTTCTTACAGTAAATTATAGTGATTAACTAAATGCTAACCATGGAGCTCATTTTCTTAACATGTTATACACATATATTACTAAAAAATCAAGAAATACATATGTAAGTCCTTTTAGATAGTACAGCTGCTTTTGGTCTCTGGGTAATACATGTAAGATTGTTTAATACATAAAGTTATGAAAAAATTACATATTTTTAAATACAAGGAACCATACTGAATTATATTATTGTTCTTAAGTGTTCTTTCTGGTGTAATTTCACTTATTAAAAATAAAATACAAAGATGTAATCACTGTATTACACAGTATGTTTTATCAAACTTGGTTTAAAGTAGTGTTTAAACTGATGTGCTGCAAATATATTTCTCTAATCTTAGATATATTTAATTTGAGAATTATGCTCTCTGTTTTTAACTTTTTTACTAGTTATCGGGATGATATTATGTTAACCATCTTGTTTCCAAGAAATTAGACATTTCTTCACCATGCTGAAAATGGTTTTAAGTAATGTAATGATTTTCTAGTAGTTATGCAGTTTTATATATATTGTTAGTATGTGTAGGTGAGAGTATAAAAATTCAGAAAAATCTCCTAAAAACGTGGGAACTTCATAGAATCATAGATGGGGCGATCATACTTTAAAATCTCTGTAGGCATGAATGTGTGATAATTAAGAATAAAATTCTGTTCAGTACTGAAAGATATCTTTATCCTGTTAATATGAACAAGCATTAAATGTGCTTCAAAACTGTTATTTATTTTGAAAGATCTACCTGTATTAATAATTACTGTGGAAGTCTGTAGGTGTAAAATAGCCATGGCTTGCTGTTACATGAAGATCCAAATGTAATTCATTAATATACTTTCAGAGTTTGTATTTATGTACTAAAGTATGCCACAAGCATACTGCTTTAACAGAGTGCTAAAGTTGCAGTAATCTACCATATAGAAAGCTAAGATTCCATGTAACAGTAATTCAAGTGTACAGTGCAGTAAGGGAGAGGTGATTTAGATAGTTCCTACTAAAAAAGTTAACATCCAAACATGTTCTATACTGATTTTTAACAGATATGTATGGTTACAAAATTAAATGTATCATATTAACCAGAAAGCCCAGCATGGCCAGGTATTTAGGGTGCTTCAATTGCAGTCTGAGTGTTGTGGGTTCAAGTCCCCATCCCACCAAACATGCTTATTCTTTCAGCCATGGGGGTATTATAATGTTACAGTCAATCCCACTATTCATTGGTAAAAAAAGTAGTCAAAGAGTTAACTGTGGTTGGTGATGACTAACTGTTTTCCCTCTAGTCTTTCACAGCTAAGTTAGGGACAGCTAGTACTAACAACTCTTGAGTGGCTTTACATAAAATTAAAAAAACATACCAAAAAACAAATCATATTTACCATTCACACACACACACATTAAAGATGATGGTTTTGCTGTGAAATTTCAGAGACTTAGAAATGTTTTTGGAAAATATATTTATGCTTGTATGTATGATATGTGTGTGTGTGTATATATATATATATATATATATATAATGTTGAATAAAGTCTTCTTACATTTATGTGAAACCTTTTACAAAGTTTAAATTCCTTTATCTTATTTTTCTGCTAAAATAAAGCTGAAAATGCACTTTTAACTATTTTTTGTAAAAAATGCATGGCTATAAAATATGCAAAATACAACAGAACATGTATTGTTTTTTCTTTTGGATATAAAGCATTACCAGTTCACGAATATCCGTGTCAACACTCCATTGAGGCTTGTTGTGAATGGAAGAATTCTCAGTCATGACAAACATGCAGCTGTAAGACTTGATGTCACTCTTACTAGCCAGTAGACTTCAAGTATGCATGTTTTAATGGGGAGAAAAATATATATTTTTATATTGAGTTTCTGGTAAGTAAGAAATCACACCAATCTCATTTTCTTTTCTTTTGTTTTTGGTTAAATATTGCTGCATTTAAAGAAACTGAGTACATGTGTTTAAAACTTGTGTGGCTAAATAAGTGTTATTCCATGGTTGAATTATATAGGACATGCTTCTGTAAGTTCAAATAAAATTATCATAAATTAAGGTTTATATCAACAATACCAGAACACCACCAAATTTATATGAATAGTGAATACAAGTGTCAACACTTTCATGTTTCCTCCTCAGTCCAAAGTGTCAAAGCTCATAGCCAACTGATGTTGTTACTGTTCCATTATTGTGGATTTAAGCCTCATTTTAGGTTTACTTTAAGTGGTATTGTTTATTCACCTATAATTCAAATTATCATATTCATTATACTGGAAAATCAACTTTAAAAAAGACATAGCTTATCATTAGGACTTGTTAAATGATTTTACACCCCAGCAGAATATCATGCCATAAAATTTCTATAAATATACATAATAAGATCTTCATTTTGTTTGATATTATCAAGACAACACATATCTACACACCCAGGAACATTTGTAGATTACGCATTATTTAATACAAATATAAATTTAATTTACACTGGAATGCCAAAATATTCCAACCCAGAAAAGTGCAGTTCTTGTTCAGAACATGTATTTAATATAAATATGAATGTTGACTTGATGAATTTGACTGACCTTCTGAAGTTCAAAACTGTAATTAGATCAAATCGATCGAGATGACAGAGATATGAGCTACTTGATTAAAAAACAACAACAAAGAGCTGTTTTGTGAGCTGCTACGTTGTGACTAAAAATCAGATTTTGTTTAATACTGTGTTTTACTGAATCTCTGTTTGAATTTATGAAACCTTTACTGAGTCAATCTGACTGGCAGGGGTTTTCATGTTAAAAATAATGCTACTTATTTCCTTCTCATGGTTTTCATATTTCATTTCCATAACATCTGAAACTTCCTAAATAATTATCAAAAGCTTTTGGGTTGTTTTTTTTCTTAAGGTGAAACTTTCTGTTTTATCTAACCTAACACCAACTGAAAGGAATTCACAATGTATAGTGAAATGAAAACTTAATAAAATATAAAACAAATAGAATAATACCATTATTCTAATTTTTTAATGCATCATTTGTCATCAGATCCTCTGTTTAATTATCTTCAAAGTTTTAGTTATTCATCTTTTTGTATCTGTTTTGTTTTTTAATTTGTTTTATTACTGTATTTTACTTCAGGGAAGCTATATGTCACTATGTAAAGAAAATGTTTTCATGAAAATAAATTAGCATTAAGTGAAGGCTATAACACAATTAAGTATATAACTTAATGGTAGAAGGATTTTAAAATGTAGTAATATTCTGGTTGACATTTCATAATGTACAAAAGTATTTGTGAAGTTACTACATTTTTAAAGCCCTTTCTTACAATTGTTATATATGAAAATTTGGCTAAAACAGTCATTTGAATACCATAAAATACCACTGTTTGTTTGGACTAGTAGTTTGTTGCCTGATTCATAATTTTTACATTAGAAAATCTTAAAATTACTTTAATTTTTCAATAACTTATTACAGTTTAAAACTATTTTATGACTTATGCTGTCCTAGTTTGATTATGCTATAAATACTCACACACACACATAAATACTAAAGGAATAAAGAAGTATGTTTCTCATTTTTCCATGGGGGGTCAATGTCCTCCCCTTTCTTGCAGGGATTACCATGCCAACAAATAGTTAGATACAGGTCCTGTTACATTGCTAAGCAAAAACTTGTTTATCAATAAGTGTGATTTTTTTCATTAAGTAAACAGTAAGTTAGTCTTAAGTGTATAGTGGCTCAGTTTACTTCAATTTGTCGTAAGTAACCTATATTTTTATAAATATTTGAAGAACAGGCAACTATAATGCTACTTATTGCTTTGTTCTAAATTCTTCATTGGATGGGTTGTTCAAAATTCTGTCATTTTTTCTATCATCACTGGAACTGTGAATTTTCATGAGAAAAAAACATGACCCCATTATTGTTGTTCTTTTTACTCTTGTCCAAGAGTCCTCATGAAGGTTGAAATTCACCAAATTCAACCAAGCCAAGTGACAAGTGGTGAACCACATTTTGAATGACCTTATATTTTTGTCTTGCCAAAATTTACTATTCTAAAATAATGAGAGAAAAAGAGTAACACAGAGTTAGTCTTAAGTTTTTTTCATTTGTACCATAACTATTTTTGGCACTTTGTTTATCTTAATTTTTGTATGTATACAGTATAAGTCATGAATTCAATACGATGTGCTTAAAAGAAATTTCTGGTGAAAATTTGTTAATTAAAATTGGATTATGTGTTACATATCAAATGTTGGTAAAAATTCTTTGTGAGCCAATCGAAATTAGTATCATTTGTGAAATGAATTCATTGTGTATTTTGTGTTTTCATGAGTCTTGTACAATCTTTATATTCTGTTATTCTTGTCATGAGTTTTCTTCCCGTTTTTCTAGTGTATGTATTGTTGCAGGAACACAGAATTTCGTAGATGACGTTTTTGAGATTTTCTTTGGTAGGTTGCTGTTTGTTTTTTACTAGAATGACCCTTAAGGTATTGTAGGATTTCCACTGGACTTCTGTGTTGAATTCAAATCGGTCCATTTTACAAAGTTTCATGAAGAAATCTTGTTCTAACACCGACTGTACAGTATGTAAAAAATCCTATCCAAAAACGTTGTTACAAACTGAGATATGCTTTAAACTCGGCGTTTGGTTTCTAAAATAACTAAGTCTAAGTTTTTCTTTCTGATAATATATTTTGAATACATAGGTGGGAAAGTCCTGCATTGGATAGATAAATCCACACTGGAATTTTTGGCTAGAACAGAATCAGCCCGAAAGAGGTTTGCAAAAAATAAAATTGGATACGACTCACCTGTTGTTTTAATATTTTATTTGATGTTATATTGATCATCTTAAAATGTCTACACCTACATGGAGCTTTATTTTACAAGTTATTACTGGAGATGTTTGAGGCAAAGTCGGGGAAGAAAATTTTTATAAAAGTGATTGAAAATTTTGTGCTGCCACTCAAGCAAATGTCTTTACATAATAACAGATGGAACTTGTGTTTCTCACCCATAAGGTTTATTTATAGTATATGTATAATTATTAGGAGATATTTTCAGATTTAAACAGAAAATTTGTCTTCCTTATGAATAGTAACAAATGTCTTTTTTTTTTTGTTTTTATAAGAGCATAAAGACTTATCATTTGGTAATGTGGACATTTCTTGATAGTAACTAGATTTTAACATGAAGTTGCCTTTACCATATTAACTCTACATGTTTAAAATGCTGTTTTATTTAAACTTTCTCTGAAATGTGACAAATAATAATCAAAAAT